>NW_010317752.1:0-4239 GCF_000700745.2 Antrostomus carolinensis
CCTGGCAGGGTTGGGTGCTGGTGCCTGTTCCCACCTTGGTGACCGTTGCCCAGCAGGAACCACTGCTCAGTGGGCAGATCCTGGGGCAGGGGGTCAGCCCGGCACGGGAAGCTGGGGTGTCTAGCCGGGGGGTTGTGTCCGTGCACGGGTCAGCGGCTCAGTACCGGCCAGGGTTGGCCAGTCATGGGCCATTGTGTTGTGAGGACACTGATGACGTGGGCCTGAAGATGGCACCTGATGCGCGGGGAAGCGTCTGGGATGCCCTGGCCCCGCTGCCCCCACCTCACCCGGCCAGAGTCCATCCCGTGTCCCCATCGGCCCTGTGTCCCCAGCCACGTGCAGCACTGGGTATGCGGAGCCGCACCACAGCCTGGTACGGGCGTGGGGGGCAAGGAGGGGGAGCCTGGGGTCTCCTCACCCCTCTCAGGCTCCTGCGGTGGTAGCAAGACCCCACACCCTTACCCTGTCCCCATCTCTCACCCCTGGGTGACCCCATCTGCCCTAGACAGGTGCATCTATGGGGGAAACTGAGACAGGAGTCCCTGAATGAAGCTGGGAGCACCCAGAGCCCTGGCTCCCAGGTCCCATCCCCCTGCACCTCAGAAGCTGGGAAGGGACCCAGGGGCACCTGCAGCCCTGCAAGGGCAGAGAAGGTCCAGGGGTGCAGCACTGAGCACATGGGGTACAGCTCTGAGCAAAAAGGGGTGCAGAGCCACACACATGGAGAGCAGCATCGAGCACACGGGGTGCACACTGAGCACAGAGAGTGCAGGGCCATGAGCAGGCGTGGGTGCCCTTCTGAGATGCCTCCAGGTGATGCACCCAGTGTGGGGACCCAAGAGGAGGAGCCAGCAGCACTGGAGTGGCTGCGGGAGCTGGGTCTAAATCAGCTCTGTACAGTCATGGTGATTGGAAGAGCTTCCTGAGGACAGGAAGAGAGAAAAATATTGCTCCTGTCTTCAAGGGCAACAAGAATGAAACCACTTCCAAGTGCATGATGGACAAGAAGCTGATGGGGTGGTCAGCATGGACTGCCAAAGGGGAAATCATCCTTCACCAGTCTGATCACATAATCCCAGAACTGCCTTGACTGGAAAAGCCCTTTAAGATCATCGAGTCCAATCATGAACCCAACACTGACCAGTCCCCTATGACTGACCCATGTCCCTCAGCACTGTGTCTACACGACTCTTCAATCCCTCCAGGGATGGGGACTCCACCACTGCCCTGGGCAACCCCTTCCAATACCTGAGAATCCTTTCAGCAAAGAAATTCTTCCTCACATCCAATCTCAACTGCCCCGGGCACTTTTTAAGGCCATTTCCTGTCATTCTGTCAGTGGCCTTCTCCAGTGAGATGACCAGCTTGGTGGAAGGGCAGTGGATGTTGTTTACCTCCACCTCAGTAAGGCTTTTAATGCTGTCAGCCATGACATCCTCATCCTCTCATAACTGGAGAAGTATGGTTAGGAAAGTGGACAGTGACACCGACTGAAAACTGGCTGAATGGCTGGGCCAGAGTGTGGCGATCAGTGGCACAAAGTCCAACTGGAGGCCAGTCACTAGTGGTCTACCCCAGGGGTGGATGCTGGGGTCAGTCCTGTTCAACATTAATGACCTGGATACTGGGGCAGATGCACACTCAGCAGCTCCACAGATGATATGAAGTGGGGAGTAGCAGCTGACACATCAGAGGGTTGTGCTGCCATCCAGACGGACCTCGACAGGCTGGACAGCTGGGCTGAGAGGAACCCTGTGATGTTCAGCAAGGGGACATGCAGAGCCCTGCAAATATCTCATGGGAGGGAATGAAGAAGAGGGAGCCAGACTCTTCTTGGTTGTTCCCACAGGCAGGACAAGAGGCAACATGCACAAATTAAAAACCCAGGAAATTCCACCGGAACAGAAGAAGGCAGTCTTTTAGGTGGTCAAAGACTGGAACAGGTTGCCCAGAGATGTTGTGGAGTCTCCATCCATGGTGATATTCAAAAGTCTCTTCCTACTGCTCCTTTGTTCCAGCAGGTGTTCCTCAATGGGTTTCATTCCCTCAAAAATGTCCTTGCTCCAGCATGGGTGCTTCGTGGGATGCAGTCCCCTCAAGAGCTGTACCACCTCCAGCGTGAAACACCTTCTAACAGTGCCCCCTCCTACAGGTCTCCTCTGCTTCCTACTCACTCCTCTCCTCACATACCTCCCCATACATGCTCTAAGGTCTCTCCCTTTGCATTTCCTTTTTCTGTCTCAGGTCTTTTGCTCAGCATCTCCTGCCCCAAATGGCTGCTGCTCTTCCTCCTGCTGTTTTGAACAGAGGTGCCATGTGCTCTGGTGGATTGGAGCTGTGGTACAACTCATCATACAGTTGTGGCTCTCAGCCTGGCTCATGGTTGTCCTCAAATGGAAAGCCCATTCTTAACAGTAACAGCCATGCCCCGGCTTCACGGAGGGAGGACACAAGTGCTCCCACCTCTCTAGCCTTCCAGCAGACTGGGCTGTTGGCTTATTCAGAAGAGAGGAGGTGTGATGGCTTGGTGGAGAACCTGCCTGGACACCAGGAGGTGCAGGGTCTAGAGGTGCGGAAGGGACCTCCCCAGCTCCCAAGGCAACTGTAGAGATGCTTGGGTGCTGGGCAGCCACAGCAACCAGAAACTCATGTGGGATCTGCAGGTGTATGGGCAGAGGTCTGGTGATCAGGACTTAGGGAACAGTGCCATGAGATCAGGGCAGGGCATCATTTCCAAGACGGCGTCTCCAAACCACAAGACCTTCACCGACTAGTGTCACCTGTGGAAATGCTGCTGTTTCTGGGGAAATAAGAAAGCTCATTTACGTATCAGCATCCCTGTCTGTAGCTGTATCTACAGGTGTAGGCTAAGGACACTGTGTCCTGGGACTGGGTGGTGGAATGGGAGATATGGGATTCCCATCTGAAGGGGAGGAACCCAATGCTGAGATCAAGCAACCTGGACTGGATGATAGCCCAGCAGCCACCAGCGCTTCCCCTATGCTATTTGTCCTGTTGAGTGGCTTATGCAGGGACATGGGCCTGATGTAGATATGAATGACATGGGGAGAGAAGCTGCCATGCAAACACAGAGCAGCACCACCAGGATACCAAAGCAAGACTGAGAAGAGCAATCCCTTCAGCTCCAAGCACACTGGGTGAGGGAACCTTGGACCTGCAGCAGCTCTGCTTTTGCAGCTCACCTCCCTGAGCAGTGGGATCACGCGACTTAAGGCACTGGGGCAGAGGGAGCTGCTGGGAAACAACCCGGGAACGGCTCCAGCTCATGTCTGTCTCACCTGCAACACCACAGGCTCTGCCCCCCTGCCCAGGAAAACCAGCAAGTCTGTAAATCCTGTGCTTGATGCACTGGCACCAGTTTGCCCTTCTGGGGCTGTGGTCTCTCTTCTGGGTGCTAAGTCTTCTTGCAAAATCCTCCCAAGCACAAGGTGTTCCCACTTGGAACAGACTCCAGGGAGAGGATCCGTGTGGGTCCTGGAGGAGAGGGGCCCACAATGCCCATGGGATGGCACAGCAGAAGGGGAACTGGTGCTGCTCACCTGAGCTGGTTTGTATTAGTGCTCCCAGCCCCGGCACCAGGTTTGATCTGGTCCCTGAAGGTGCCCCAATGGTCAATGGCAACACTGGGCACTCTAACGCTTGCTGGCCCACTCTGGACCCCCAAGTGTTACCCAGCACCCCCCAGAACCTCCCAGCACCCCAACAGTCACCGCCCCTGCCCACCCTTGCTCCACTTCTGACTGATCCTCACAGATCCCCCACTCCTCGCTCAGGTCTCCAGTGTTCCCCTGGACCATGTAATCCCCTGTGAGACCCCTACCACTGCCTGGACCCACCCAAGCTGATGCCACCCCCAGCTCTCCCAGAGCCCCTGGTTCCTCCCCTGCCCTCACAGCCCCTGCCTTACCCTCCAGGCAATCTCACAGCCCATCCAACCCCTGGCACATTGCATCCCCCGGTGCCACCTGTATCAGGTTTACATGGCAAGGTTTTGGTAGTGGGGGAGAAGATGCCAGAAGCTGTCCCCATGTCCAACAGAGGCAGTGCCAGACAGTTCCAAGTTGGACCCGCTGCCAGCCAAAGCTGAGCCCATCAGTGCTTTCGTGATAATATATTTTAAAAGGGCTAAAAAAAGCTGTGACAGAGCTGCTGGGAGAGAGGAGTGAGACAATGTGAGAGCAACAACTATGCAGACACCAAGGTCAGGGAAGAAGGAGG
>NW_010317753.1:0-1880 GCF_000700745.2 Antrostomus carolinensis
TCATCTGCTTCCTGATGAGACCTGACCACCACATCTCCTGGTCCTTGGGACATCCCAAAGCCAAGTGATTTTCCCAGGGCCCCACACACAGATGGGAGAAGGTTTCCAGTTTGGATGATTATAAAGTCCATTTGGATCGGGGAAATAATGCAGAAGGGATTTGTTTTTTAATCAGAATATTGATGTGAAGCCATTGGCTGGTTAAATCCATGTCAAATAAGACAAGTGGGTGCAGTGCATCAGCTTGTCTGGTTCTTGGAAGAGCTGGGTTACGTCTGGAGCTGCCGGCGTGGTGGAGGGAGGTGGGTGCAGACACACAGACTGTAATAATAGCTCCACAATTAGGAGAGTAAATCAGGAGAACATCACTCAAGTCAGAGAAATTCCCTTCCTTTGCTAGAGACAGAATTTTGGCTCTTTGGAAGAAGCTGGTGATGTTGATCTGGAAAATCCTCCTGGTCTTGTCAAACCTTCGCCAGGCGGCAGCAGCAGAAATAACAAGTTTGAAATTCAGTTTCACTTGACTTGGTCCCTGCCCGGCCTCAGTTTCTGCACATTGCGTAAGGAGTAACCTCGGGCAAAACATCTTCTGGATTCAGCCTGCCCTGTTACAGCAGATTTGCCTTCAGAAAAGGCTGAAATGATGCAGATGACATTAAAAACCTTCATCCAGAGTATCCTGGTGTCCGGTCGGATGGATGCCGTAAGGAAACGTGCAAGGGCTGTGGGTGACAGGGAGCGAAGGATTTGCTGTGTGGTTAAAAATTCATTTTCAATGTTGGGATCTGGTGGGACTTTGGGAAATATATTTTTATTTTAAGATCAAGAGGGTTTTGGGGAGAAGAAGCAGGTGACAGCATCCCCCTCACACCCACCAGTGCTGCACCCATGCTCTGACTCTGTGCCACCCGTTGCTCCCACCTTTATCTCCCCACCTTTTATCTCCCCACCTTGGGGAGATCAAATAATATGGTTTAACCCCACCATGTCCCCACATCCCTTGGCTGGCTGGACATTACACTTAGCACTGATTTTCTGGGGTATTCAGGGTGGTCCATGCCCTCCCATCCCACCTCGGGTTGTTGTCCCTGAAGTGATCACCATTTGCACCAGCAGCTCCTTGTCAGTTGGACCATGGTTTATGGGAACAGAATTCTTTTCCATCACCTTGTGTTTGCTGGGTGACAGACACCTTGCAGGGTTTGTGGCTGTGCCCATGTTCTTCACGGGGCCATGGGGCAATGGCAGAGTGGTCCAAGTGGATGCACCTCACGCAGGGGTTGATCCATAGGTCTTACATACCAAGTTTGTAGGAGCTTGGCCATCTCCTTTGGGGTTGGGAGATGCCTCCTTGTGAAGAGAGGTTGGTAAATGCAAAGTGATATCAAATTGTTGCTTTTTACATCCTCAGCCCAGCCAAGAGCAGAGCAGTGTGGTCCTTGCGAGTCCCATCCTGCCCCATCTCCTTCCCCAAAGCTGCATGGAGCTGGTGGTTCTCCATCAAATGTCCATCCCCTAGCTCTCCCCCAGCAGATCCAGGCTATCACCAAGAGTACGATACAGATCGGAGCTGCTCGGCAAAGCAGCATCACGTACCCAGGGATATGATTATTTCCCAGTGGTTGAAATCTAGGTCTCTTGCTTGGGAGGAGGGAGGCGGGTGGTGGTGATTGGGGGGGAGGAAAGATGCTCATATTAATCTTATGAATATTCATGGAGAAGCTCTGCTGCCTTTGGTGGTTGACTCCTGGGGTAGGAGTTTAGGGGGGGGCTGTAGGTGAGAGGAGCAGAGCGGCTGCTTGTGCATTCACCGCATGTCTGACTGCAGAGCCAATTGTAAGTTGGTGTTTTTTCCTCTTCCTCCCCCTTCTTACATCCTC
>NW_010317754.1:0-368 GCF_000700745.2 Antrostomus carolinensis
ACATTTGGCCAAGATGGAAACTGAACTCAGCCCAGGTTTTGTTTCCCACATACCCAAGCACAAGGCCGTCCCGGCCGCTTCGTTGCTGGCCGTGGCTCTGAAGTCGGGTGTGACACAGTGCCGGTGGCATGGGGTGCCGGGACAGGGACCCCCATGCCAGCGCTGAGCTCTGCGGCACCCAAGGGTGCTGGGGCTGCTGCAGGGCTGAGACATGAGGAGGTGTGAGGTAGGACAGGGGACCCAACTGAACCCATGTGTGTGCCCACACCGGCTGTCCCTCGGCACTGGCATGTAGGCTATTGCTATGGCAGCTGTGACAGAGGAGTGCGTGGTGAGGATGTGCCAGGGCTGCTGGCAGCATCAGTAGC
>NW_010317755.1:0-338 GCF_000700745.2 Antrostomus carolinensis
CCCGGGGCACGGGAAGCGTTTTACCTGCAGATGCTGCTTCGTTTCACCCTGCACGGGCACCTCAGTGCCCCCCTGTCCGGCTGTCTGGGCCCCTGCAGCCCGCAGCGAAGCTGAAATCCTGGGGGAAGCTCGGCCGGGATTTCGCTGCGGGTCTCTGGCGGCAGCACATCTCTGCCAGCCACGGAGAGCCCCGGAGAGCAGGTTTTGCTGTCCCGGGGCACAGCTCTGCCTCTGCAGCAGCTCGTGTCCCAGCACTTGGGCTGTGTGATGTGCCTCTGTTTGCTGGGGACACCGCGACAGGTAGGGACCAAAAGCTGCGAGAGATCAGCGGGTCTGGG
>NW_010317755.1:484-706 GCF_000700745.2 Antrostomus carolinensis
GAAATGGAAAGAGGCAGAAGTAGGTTTTTTTGGACTTAAAAGTGTGCCATCGTCATCAGGACTGCCCGATGTTTGGTCACGGGCTGTGAGCTGCTGGGGGTTTGTGGTCCGTGCTCTGCAGGCTGGGGGGTCTCGGGGTCGGTGTGCAGATGGGGTTTAGCAGGGGGGGCAGAAACGCGAGTGTTTGCTTTGGGCAGGGGGGGGGGAAAAGTCTTGACTCGG
>NW_010317755.1:782-15083 GCF_000700745.2 Antrostomus carolinensis
CAGCAATCCTGGACTGGTTTATACAAAAGGTGTTTGAATCCCAAGAGTCTCTTTGGAAGTGAGGTGTGAACCTGGGGGAAATTAAACTTCTTCTGACAGCTCCTGGGGCAGGGAGAGATAGGAAACCCAGCAGGCAGGGACACGGGGGCTCTTCCTCCCTCCTGCTCCTGCCCTGTTCGAGTGCGAAGATGTGCTCAACAAGTGCCTGACCAGAGAGCTGTTGTCAGCAGGTGAATTACTTCCAGTAATGGGAAATCCAGGGATAGGGAGCTTTTTGGCAGACCTGGGTGTTTTCTAATACCTTCCTTACTGGAACTGCAGCAGAATGACTTGCTGTTTCAGTCACGGGGTTTGCAGCTCCCTGCTTTTTGTTTTAGTCCATAATAAAGTATCTTGTCTCTAATAGTGGGCAGATTTTTTTGTTAAAACTCCATTCTCTAGGTGAGTAATGGAGAAGGCATGTGGGACCTGCCGGGCTGCACAGTAAGGTCTGTCTTTGCTAGCATTTTAGTTTTGCTGTGATCCCAAGTGTTTCAAGAAATTAGCACTGTTCTTGCAAGTGGATTTATTTCCACACCAGCTTTTCCCTCAGGCCAAGCTGCGGTAAGCAAAGGGAACTGCTCCAGGGTGGCAGGCACCCACACAGGCATGCTGGCTTTCGGCTCCTTGGCTCTTGTGTGGGCTTTTAGAGCCAGCCTAAGCAAATCGCTCTGGACACAGGTAAGGGGTGTCCTGCCACACACAGCAAATCCCTTCAAAGGCACTTGTGAAGATATCCACATCCCAAACAGCTGGGGATGGAAGGGGTACCCAAAGACAACACTAGATATGAGAAATTCCTGTTGTTGCCATGAGTCAGAGAGGAAAGTATTTCATTCCTGGGCCAGCAAACACCTCTTTCCACTTAATCAGTATAGAAAATGAGGCTAAGATCACCTTTGTTCTTTACTTTTTAACTTGAAGCAGGCCAGGGTGAGCTGCGGGTGAGCAGAAATCATCCCGGACCAGGCGGAGCGCTTGCCAAGGGCAGGGACCACAGGCACACATCCGTGTCCTCCTCGGCCAGGGGTCCCTGCCTGGGGAGCTGCTCCGACCAGAGCTGGAAAGCTTTGAAATGGAGCATTAAAACAGCTGTTTGAGGTTGGATTGTGCCAGGCAGCGAGTGGCTCCAGGCCTGAGTAACCTCTGGGAAGAGCAGGGGAGGGAAGTGGATTTGGGGTCGCTCGCTTGTTTGAATTTGGCAAATCTTTGTTGGAGCTGCCTGGTTGTTTGAGAGCTGGTGACCCCAGCCGGTAACTAAATGGCAGTCGGCTGCGTTTTGCAGCAGTCACATGGCCTTTGTTTGTGTTGGGATGGTAAAGCTTAGGAAGCAGGTTGGAAAAGCTTAGAGTCTTTTTTTTTTTTTTTTCTTTTCTAAAAGGGAAACCCATTGTTTTGTGTGAGAGCCAGGGAGAACCTTGCGCTTTCCTCTGCACCACCAGGCAGAACTTAAAATCCCTTCTCAAATTTCTGTCTAGAAGGAGCATTTCTCGAGGGTTAAAAATAGTGAGCAATTTAGCAAAGGAATATATCCAGCCTCAAAATTAGGTTGTGTTTCTTGGCTCTCGGGAAAGCACACCAGGCTCATGCTCCATTACTCACAATAGTGATGACGTAGCTTTAAAAACTTGTCGTTTGATGTTTTGGGACTAAGACCTGCCTCAAAGCAAACTCAGCTGAATTCTGGTTAAATAAAAAGGTAGTGCTTTCTACCTGCGGTATTATCTTTTAAAGTGTGAATAGGTTTGGGTTAGTTTTTTTTTTCGGAAGAGACAAATTAATTTAGCTGAAATTCCTGTCTGGCATGATGCCTTTGCTTGCTGAAAGCAGCAAGGGAGATTTACCACTCTGCCTGGGATTTCTGTGTGCCTATGAAAGCCTCGGGAAGCTCGGAAACAGTCTAGTAAAAGCATTTATTTGTGGTATTTTCTCTAGATCTTTTATCTTCAAAATATACAGTTTTGTTGGTGGGAATCGCTTTATACGGAGCTGCTCTTCCTGGCTGTGGTGTGAAGTGCTGGGAGGGAGGGAGAAAACGCCGTTACAGGACTGGTTATGTTAAGTGATTTGTAGGTTGGGGCATGAAGCCCTCGGAAAGGGCTGGTAAATAGCCTTCCCTTGGGAAAAATGTCTAGGAAAAGACCCTGGGAGAACAACACTAAACAGCAGCCGGCTCCTACACACTGTCTGAAGGCATTTTTTCATCTGTCTGTAGATGTTTTCCTGAGAAAAGCAGTTCATGGAGGCACTTAGCTTAGCAAAAGTGTTTGTAGTTGACTCAGAGAGCATCTCCCTCTTTCAGAGCAGCTCAGTCTGTCCTGGGAAGGCAGCAGCGTCATCAGCAAAGAGCCTAAAATCAGAGAAATCCCCGCCGGGGACTCTTTCTCGGCCCAAGCTGAAAATGCTTGAGATGAGGCCCCCAAAAGGGGTTTACTGGACTAAAGTCCTAAATTCCTCCTGCCCAGGGATCCTTTTATATTCAATTCCCAGGGGTGCAATGCAGCAGAAATAGCTCCTGCCTCTCCCCTGCTGAAACAGAAGCGGACAAGGACTTTCTTTAGGCTGGGCTGCTCTGGTTTGTTTTAAAAAGGGTTTTTTTGGAGGTTATACATAGGCAGTCTTGGGGAAGCCCCCTGCTCCATGTTTCCTCTTTGGGGCTCTTGCGAGAGATCTCAGAGATTTTGAATTTTCAGAGCATCTGTAAATAAACTGCCTTTAGTTATTAATGGAGGCGATGGGGCTTTGTAGGGTTTTGGAAGGGGACACTTGGTGGCTGGTGGTGGCAAAACCAAGGTCTTCTCTTGCAGATGATGCTGACCGAAATCGAGATCCAAGGACTTACCTGTTGGCAGAGTCCCACCTCCCCGAGCGAAGCGTGGCCATCGTTGGTCACTGGCCTCACCAGGGCACAGAGCAGCCCTGGGATGAGCCCTCAGCCAGCTCTCTAAGACAGATTAAGTTTAACCCCACGGTGCGACACATTGTGATTAATGAGCACAAGGATGTCACATTTAATTGCTCCATCAAAGTACCTCAGCAACTGCTCAGGCCGGACACTCCGGGCATTTCCTTGTGGAAGGATGGGAGGGAGCTGCATGTGCTGGACCGCATCGCCACCAGCCACTTCGAGATCTCTGATGAGGAGGAGGTGGCAATGACCTCCACCTTCAGGTAACTGTTGCCATCCTTCCTGGAGGGATTCCCTGAGCATTGGCTCCTGGGGAGAGACAGGAGGCCAGGCAGCTTGCAGGGGCTTGGGGCTGGGACTTTGATGAGCAGACACTACGTAGCCCCAACAGCTTGGGTTTGCAAGCCCAGCTGGTGCTTGGTGTATGCTGTGGGGTGGTTGGTACTAATTGAAACCCACTCTCAGGCTGGCAGTGTTGCCATCTCCTCCTGTGGGACCTGTGTCTGGGGCCAGTCTCCCTGCCAAAGCCCTGATGTGGTCTCCATTCTCTCTGGCAGCATCCTTGCCACCCAGCGCTCGGATAACGGCTCCTACGTCTGCAAACTCAACATCTCTGGCACAGAGGTGGTGTCGGATCCAATCTCAGTGCAGCTGGAAGGTGAGCTGGAGGCGGGCCAGGGTGGATGTGCTGGAGGTGTGGAGCATCGTGCCCTGGATGAGTGACAGCCTCAGGGACTGTGATCTGGGAGCTGTCAGCTGTCCTCCAGAAATGGGGAGCCCTGGGTGGGAAGGGGCTTGTTACCAGCACTGGGCATAGCCCCTGGCAGGGTAGTTTGGGGTTGTTGGTAGGGCTGTGTTGCTGAGCTCTCTGAATCTCTTGCTTCTCTGCTTGTGTCTGTACAGGGCTCCCACACTTCATTCGTCAGCCTGAGAAGCTGAATGTCACCAAGAACAGTCCATTCAACCTCACATGCCAAGCCGTGGGCCCACCAGAACCTGTGGAGATCTACTGGTTTCGCAACAACGTCCAAGTCAATGAGAAGCCCCACATCTCCCCATCAGTCCTGACCGTGCCAGGTGATCCATGCAGCATCCTTGCCATGGCCAGCTGGCTATGTGGCTACCAGGAAGGGCAGGGTGGGGAAGTGTCTTGTGCTGTCTCACAGCCTGTCCCCTTGGCCTCACACCTCCTGTTAGGCAGGGGCTGTGTTCCCGTGTGCCGTCACAAGGCTGTTGTAGCCTACTTCGTCTTTGTGTGGCACTGTGCATTGCTGTGCTTGGCTGGAAAGCTCAGCACAGATAAATTTCCCAGGATATTTGGCATAAAATATGGCTACCAAATTGTATACAGTGGGGTGTGGAGGTCCAGCTTTGATAAAGAGGTACCATAGTGGTAGCAGTTTGCAAAAATGAGTCCCAGCCTGTTACTGCTCCATCCTCAGCGCTGGGAGCATGGCTCTGCCCAGCACCATCTGAGTCCTGGGGACCACTCTGCCAGGAATGATCTGTGGGCAGGAACCCCTGTCCGACCCCCACCGGCTGCTGCCAGAAATTTCTTCCTTGGAAGAGGGAGGACACTCACACTGCTGTTTCCTAAGCAAGAAATAGATTTTTCCCCTCTGGTCTGTGGCTATGCCAACAAGTGCACTGCTGGTCTTATGGACTGCTTTACTGGTGGTCCCCTCTTAATGTCTCTGGAAGACCTTGAGTTGGCCCCTGCAGCCTTAACTCCGTGCCAACCTGGTGGAGCACATGGAGGAAACTCCTTCCTGTAACATAAAACCCATCATAATTTAGCTGTAGAGGCAAAAGAGAGAAGGGATTTCTCGATTTGTTCATGAGGAGAAGGCTGCTAGCTAATTAGCAGCCAGACTATAACTGACTCCTCTTGGTGTCCAAAGGCAGACTTTAAAAGGCAGTGAAAGCCGGAAGAAGTGACTCATTCCTCTTGGATGTTCTTGCATCCATCTGGCACATGCTAGATCAGGTCATTTGAACAGTCTCCCTCCTGGCCCAGAAGCCCCATTGCACTGAGAGGCACTGCTGCTGGTGTGAGCAAACTCTCGGTGTGTCCCACACACTGTGGCGAGCCCTCCGCCTTGCAGCAGCAGCAAGCAATGTGCTCCAGGACCAGGAGAGTCCTTTGCATGAGATGAAAATCCTGAGTGCTTTTGCTGCCTGGGGTCAACTCACACAGGCCATGCCAACACTGCAGGGGGAACAAGCAGCCGGGTATTTCCAGTGGCCCCCGAAAGCAGTCGTTCTCTGTTATCAGCTGGGAGATTTGAGCAATCTTCGAAAAGCAATAAGTCATCTGATTCAAGCCGTGGTGGGGGGCTCTTCTGCTTTCTGCCTTTCCCTTTTTGAATGCAAAACAACTGCTTACTCAGGAGGTTGTGCAATGGTGCCCTAGAAACGTGGGGTCCTGCCCGCTGTGCTGTGTCTCAGACTGACGGCACACATGTGCTTGCGGCGTGGAAGGTGGGTGAGTTGGATTGCAGGGGTCACCCCCGGGCACTCGGCACAGAAATGCCACCAAGGGAAGCGATGAGTGCAAAATAAAAGATCTTTTGTGTTGCTGGGAAAAAAATAAAGCAGCAGTGCAGGAAAAGAAGCTGCAAGGGTTTTCTGTGAGCAGCAGGTGGAGAATTGGTGTGACCTGGGTGTTTTGTGTAGGTCCAGTGAACAGGTCCTTGTTTTTCCCTCTGCAGGTCTCAATGAAACAACGCTGTTCAGCTGTGAGGCTCACAACAGTAAAGGGCTGACGGCGTCCAAGCCGGGGCAGGTCAATGTGAAAGGTAAGCAGCAACGTGATGCTTGCTTTACCCATTGACTACATGGGTCCGAGCAGGAGCTATCCTGATCTCCACCCTTCCCAGCAGTCATTCTACATGAGCTGAAGGATGTGTTTTTAGGACTCCCATACTTATTTTTCCTTGTTTTAAACCTATATTTAAAATCAAGTGTGATACACGTAGTAGCATGGTCATTCAGTGTGGTTCTGTCGTCCCAGTATCGCTGCTGTGGGAGGAAGCACCAGGAAGCACATTTGAAAGCAGAACTATCAGCTCCAGAGCAGGTTTCGGAAAGGCTGTATCACTCTTCTCCTTCCTTCACAACCAGGGCAGTGCTCACAGTTTTCCATAGGAAATGATGGAAATTCTCAACATTCCTGACGGGAACCACTCCAGCAATGTGAGGAAGGTGTTCCCCAAAATATGTCATTGCCTCTAAGCAGCCCAGAGAGCTCACAAATATAGACCATGGTCAAAATAGTCCTGTGAATGACTTTTTACTGCTTCCCTATCCTATGGTCTGAAACATCCGCAGTACACTGATGGAGGATTCCACTGCAGCTTTAGCCAGGGCAGTACCTGGGGCTCATGCACAGTAACACTGAGCTCCAGGAGCTGCCAGGGGGAAGCCAGATGTGCCACATTTGTGCTTAGGCTCCAGCTGACTGCCCTTGGCTTTTCGCTGCAGGAATACCATCCGCACCTGCCAGCGTGCGCGTCCTCAACCGAACAGCCCACAGTATCGTAATATCCTGGGTGCCGGGCTTTGATGCGTTCTCCGCCTTGAACAGCTGCAGTGTCCAGGTGAGCATCCATAACGCCCCCCCCCCGTGCCCCTGCAGCCTCCCCTCACACGGATGCTCTGAGGCAGGTGGAAATCAGTGTTGACTGGCATGAACTGCATGGATTCAACCAGATCCTTGGTTTGGGCAAACTGGGTTGGACTTTCCCAGTGGCTTTCAAGGGGGAAGCAGGCACACTATGCCACCCATACTCTGTGGTCCAGTGGGTGGGGTATTTGTGGTGGCATGATGTTGAGGAGTCCAAGTTGAGCAGCAAGCATAGTCCCCAGACGCTGGGCAGCCAGAGAACCACTGAGGTGGACTGGAGGCGTGGAAGATGCTGCTGAAGACCACCTTGGTGGTGCTCTGCTCATACAGCTTGGCTTTGCTCTGCCTGCTGTGATGAGGTTTAGATGGTTGAAGGGATCCCACAGAGAGACTGATGTAGGGAGTGTGAAGCAGGCTTTTTTCCTGGGAGCAGGGCCCTTGAGTAGGGGCAGAAACAAGGGGCAATGGAAACAAGTGAGTCACCTGCCTGGAAGAGCCCATCTGGGCTCGTACCTCTGAAGCGTGCAGGAGCAAGCCATGAATATCTCTTCCCTTGGGTGAGACAGTCAGGTTGTCATGTCTTTTCATGGAGAGATGCCCAGAACTGCTCCAAGCAGCTCTTTGGGAGACTGCAAGCTTTGAGTTGCCGCAGGCATATGCTTATCCCTACTTCTACCTCCTGGTCAAACACTTCCCAGCCAAGGAGCCTCCCTGCTGGGGTTTGGAGGTGGAGGTTTCTCTCGCTCTCCACTCCTTGCAAGCACTGGGAAGGAGCTGATGGGTTACCTGTGTCCTGGACAAGTCAGGGAATGCCATCTCCATGGGTACAGCCCTGCAAGTTGTTTCCACCTGCTTTTTCTGTTTGACATTGCTGGGTTTCACAGTTCAAGCACATTGCTTGCTCTCTTGTGAATGTTTTTTATACCAGATAATCTATACTCCAGCTGAGACAACGCATAGAGAAAGGTGATGTTTGAAGCCAGGTAAAAGTGAAAGGAGTTACAGAGAGGAAAGGTACTGGAGCTAATATTAGCACTGCATCCACTGCTGCCTTCCAGCTGGAGCTCGGGAAGTGGGGTGGAGAGCCAAGGAATTTCCTATGACTTAACGTTCACGGTCTGTCATTAGGAAATGGCTTTTTGAATTGGAAAACAAGACATAATCTCTGGCAAAAACACAGTTGTGACTAAGCCTTTTTGCTCCTGTCCTCTTTGATAATCCCCTCACTTGAGTAGCGTGGCCCACCAACCAAGTGACTCATTTCTGAGCACGCTGGTGCTTAAAAGGGGAGCTGTTGCTGTCACACCCGCCAAGTTCAAACTGTTGAAGTTTGCAAAAAGCCTGATTTAAAAAAAAAAAATCATTAATCTAATGGACTCTCTCCAGAAGGCAAATTGAGATTAGCTGAGCTGAGCTTGATGCTCAGGAGAACAGCTGGTCCTGGTGATGCTTTCAGGAGTATCTTGCAGGTTCATCTGGTCACTACTCACCTCCCTCAAAGAATCTAGCAATGGCTTGGGAACCTTCTCAGCTTTAGGAGGCTACAAGGCTTTTCTCTTTCATTTTGGCTCTGTCAATGCTGAGACCATCCTGTGCACCCTGGGCTACCTACAGGGTACGGTTTTTCCTCAAGCAGAAGGGCAGCTCTCCTGCCACCCCAAAACCATTCATGGAGGCTTTCGAGAGGACTGTATGACTTTCTGCTTGTGGTTCATGCTGAAACACATCCTGTGAGTTATCTGCTGAATTAACTGTCTTGCTTGCTCTGGTATCTCTCGTTCTTGCTCTTCCTTTTTTCCTTCCATCACCTGTGCTTCCCCAAAATGGGACACTTTTCTGCTTTCTGCTGTGTAGGCAGCTACATGGGTGCCCAACAGCTAGTCCTTTGGGTGGTCTCTGCAGCCCTGATATGCTGGAGAGAGCAGTTTCTCTTCATGTAAAAAGCATGACTTGGTTTTATTACATTGAATTAATCCGTGCTGTTAAATGTAATGGTGGAATCTGACAAGGTCTGTGATTAGTCCTGCAACATCTGATGGTGATAAATCCTGTGGTCTAATGATGTGTTGCATGAAAAATGACTTTCTTTTGTTTGGGACTCACTGACTGCTAATTTTATTGGGTGCTCCTTTTGCTCCATGCCACAAGAAACAGCAAATCATCCCTCCCTCTTCCTTTATGAAGTGATGGGGATTTCACACATCTCTGCCATGTCCCTGCTGCAACTCTTTCTTCTCCATGTGTGTTGGAGCTCTCAACCTGGGCCCTGCGAATGTCCTGCTGTCAGCTTTCTGCTCGGCAGAGACGAGCCAGTGTGCAGGAACAAGGCCCTGACGGTGTTTGGATACGAGGCAGGGCTCTGGATCCTGTTTACAGATGTCAAATTCCTGACGCACGTCTCACCCTGCAGGTTGTTACTGACTAATCCCTGTTTGTGAACTGATTTTTCAATGAAGGTCAAGGAAGTTGTTCCACGAAGCAACATCTCGCTTCTGGTCTTCAACACCTCAGTGCCTCCCCACGCGTATCACATCCAGCAGCTGGGACCCATGGCAGACTATAACATCCGTGTTTCCTGCGGGAATGAAGTCGGCTGGTCGGCGTTTAGCCCCTGGATAACTGCCAGCACCACCGAGGGAGGTAGGAAATAAGTAGCAAAGATGGAGAAGGGTTTCCCCACCTCAGTCATGCAGCTGTGTGTTGGGCGGGACTCTCTGGGTGACATGCTGGTCCAGAGTCATGGTTGCTTATGGGGTGGGACATCTCGACTCTGTTGAAAGGAAAGAAAATTTACCCACAGGCAGTCACCTGCTGGAAATACAGGCTGCAGGAAATACCATGTGCTTTCTGGTTGAGCTGCAGCTCGTTGTCCAGCAGCCTACCATGTCCCTGAACCTGGCTCCCCTCACCTTCTTTCTCTTTGATTCCTGCAGCTCCCACCACCCCACCACTGAATGTCACGGTGTCATTCAATGAATCCAGCTCCTCCCTGGAGATCCGATGGCTGAAGCCACCCCTGGGGAGGATCCATGGGGAACTGCAGGGTTATCACATTTGGTACAGGTGGCAGAACTCCAAGGGGTTGGTAAGTCACCAGGGAAATGGGGAAGAATGGATAGAGCCTAGAAAAAATCCTGGCAGGCATCAAGCAGGGATGTCCAGTTTGGTCTTGATGCTTCCAGATTTTCTGTCTGAGCTTATTTCTCTACTCTCTTGTGCTTTCATCTGGGCTTTTTTTAATACAAGTGGTCTCTCTCTCGCATGTTTATGTAACTCGTGCCCTGTGTCATTAATATTGGGAAGAAGCAGTTCTGCTTGAAGGGAACAGAAGGTTTACTACCATGGCTCCTATTCTCTAAAACAGAAGTGAGATGCTCTTCCTGGTGTTGACAGTCTTTGGTATGGCCTTTGGAGTGGCAGTCAAGGTTTGGCAGCATCTCTTGGCACTTTTGGCAATGGAGTCAATCGTAAGGTGGTTGGGAGAATTTTTTCAGGGGGTTTGGAGTAATTCCTTACTCAGATGGGATTTATTCCTTGCATTAACTCATCTTCAAACCCATGGCACAGAGTTTCATAGCTCAAGGAACATTTTGGGGCTGGGGCCCTGTCCATGAGTATATGAAGTCATCTGGCACAACCTTGCTTGCCTTTCCCAGGATTTGGAAGTAGCCTTCAGGAATTTGCTAGGATGAGGTTGGCCTGACCTCGTGGGCAGTCCTGGCTCACCTCAGCTGCTGGGCAAAAGAGCATCCTGTCCACGTTCTGCCAGTGGTCAGGGAGCCTCTGGATAATTGTGCAGATGTAGCCAGCTGTCGCCTCTGTGCTGTGGTTTGGTTTTCCTCTGTCCCAGGCTGAAAGTACAGAGAGGCACTGATGGCCTGAACCTGGTGTGGAAAAAGTGACTCACACCCTATTTTTTGTAGGATGCTGCATTTTCTGTTCTCCTTTTGCGCCTCTGCAAAAGAGCATGTATAGATCCAGACCAAATGAAGTCAGGGAAAGAATATTATAGTCTTGTGACTAGTGTGGAAAAAAAAATGCTGACATATTTGTCATCTCTCAAGCAAAACGCAGAAAACAGGACTTGCCCTTTAAGCCCTGGGAGACTGTCTTTTGTTGTTGTTGTTGTTTTTTATACATTTCCCCAGTCAAATGCTTATGGAGAGAAATTTCTGTTTGTATTCCTGGTCAACAGCTGTTCTCATTCATGCTGGCTTTCGGGAGGCTCAAAAAACCCCTCTAGTCGGGATTGGCTTAGGTGGGAAGGAGCTGTGCAGAGGACCTTGGCTCTTTGCAGACCAGAGCAGTTGTGTTTGTTGCTAATTTGTTTCATCAGCCTCCAGGTTTTATGGAAGGCAAAAACACGTGTCAGAGCCAGCCAAGGGCAGGGGCCAGCACATCTTTTTATGAGGGCTGTCGCAGAATGAAGAGGCATGAGGATGGCTTGAGCCCGTGCCGTAACATTTCTGGAGAGCACCACGGGCCCCCACATACCCCCAAGGGTCTCCTGAGCTGATGGACAGACAGCTTGAAGCACATGAGCCATATGCTTGCTGTTGAGTGGAGCTCTGATTTCTTAGAAATAAAGTCTCTGAGTTTTGGCCCTGGACAGGCTAAATATGAAATGCCCCAAAACAACCATCGGTTTAACAACCTCAGCACAGACAGGGGGGTCCTGTATTTCTGTATCAGCAGGGCCACCTGCAGGCCTCTTCTTCTCCATAACCAGCTTAAAAACAATTTTGAAAACTTCCAAAAAGTTGGTTTATTTTTTTTTAAAACCAGCAGTTCTTGTTTGAGCCAAGGCTGCCAGAGCTGAGACATGAAGAAATTCCTTGACTACCGCAAGACTCATAAAAACCCATTAACTTTCTGTCCTGCCAGAATGGCCGTCTGCTTTACCAGTGTGCTCAGGCTCTCCACGGTCTGTCTGATATCAGTTGGGCTCTGTCCTCAAATGACATAGCAGAGCTGCCTGCAATATGAAAGGATCCTGGTGCATATTTAGGCTGGTGGATCTCATGTGCATTTCTGCCAAAGGATGCCATGAACACGAGGCAGGAGGAAAGCAGGAGTGTGGGAGCGGAGGCAGCGGCGAGTATGAGCTCACACCACTGTCCGATGGCACAGACATGCTCCTGGGGCTGGGGTGTGTTTCACATCCATTTCTGTGGCTTTTTTGACTGTGAACAGAAACTGGTTCCCTCTGAGCAGCTCTGATTTCCTCCTCCTTACCCACCAATCCCCCTTGGCTGCTGCTTTTGCTCGGCTGTGTGACGTTCAGCCAGGGTAAGGAGCTGGGCTCTGCCAGCCGCAGCAGCCTGCCAGATGTTTTGGACACCACTGGGCAGCTGTTTTGCAGCTGGAGGTCAGTGGAGAGAAGAAGCAGCAGTTTCTCAGCTGAAGAAGACCAGGAAATGACAGGAAATTTGCAGAGAAAGACTTGCTTGTGTTTTTACTAAGGAAAAAGGTCTGTGCTGTGGGGCACACTGACTCCTGGTGTGTTACCAGGCAAGGAAACACGCCCTTAAAACTTGAAATATTATTAGCTTGACACAAAACCACAGTCGGAAAATATCTGCCCTGAGATCTACTTTCTGTGGCAGGGCACTTGAACAATCAAACCAGGAGTGCTGTGGCTGAAGGCGGTCAGAGATGCTCTGCGGAGGAGCAGCGGTGGTGAGCGCTGAGGCTCTGCGGGTGCTGAGACTCATGGGGCTGCCCGGCATGAGCCATGGGCATCTGTAGCCGGCAGTGAAGAGGGGTAGGAGCCTCCACTGGCCAAGCCAACCACCATGAAGGCTGGGGGTCAAAATCCACGTCACCAACAGTGCATGAAATGTCTTTCCCCCTTCCGTGTGTGTTCGTTTTCTCTTCTGGCTCAGGCTGCTGGTCCTGCTGCTGTTGACACGCAAAGAGCGACAGTGGCATGAGATTTGAATGGGAAATGCTGCTCAGCCGCTTTGCAGATCCCATCTGGCTCTTGCAGGCAGGGCTATTATTCTCCATAAATAGCTTGCTGCTGCATTTCCTCTGGACTTGTAGAAGCAAAGCAACACACATGTTTGACAAGGGGACAATTCTCAATAAATCTCCAGGCAGGTTTCCCTCCTGCTATACGGACATGCCGCTGTCTCCCCCAGCCCAGGCTTTTCTTTCCTTCCTCTCTCCAGCAGAACGTCTCCGCTGAAGCCCGGCAGAATGCCAGTGTGGCCGTCCTGCCCGTGGTAGCCACCAACGCCACCTGCTCCATCCGTGTGGCTGCCGTCACCAAGGGAGGAGTAGGACCTTTCAGCAGCCCGGTGGAGGTCTTCATCCCTGTCAGCGGTAAGGAGATGCCCATCCCTATCTGTGCAGTGTGGGTCCAGGGGAGGATGATGAGGAAGCACTCAGGTCATGCTGTACTTGCCCAGCCAAGGCCATTTGACATTCCTCCATCCTTCTTCAGACTCTTTATCTATTGGCCAACAATCTGGGACCTTTAGCATGCCTTGGAAGCCAGGAGAGAATTACTCTCCATGTGCAAGCTTGGTCCTCATGCTCCCTTCTCCTGTGTAAGCCTTAGGGTTTTGCTGGGTTTGGTTTCAGCCCCTGGGAAATCCTTTGCCAATCCCTGGGTGCTGCAGGCTGACTCTTTTACCAGCTCCATTGATGGGATATTTTCTTAGGATTAGTAACCTCAGCCCCTTCTTCGACTTCAGCCTCGGGGAACACAGACTCCTTTATCGTAGCTCTGGGCTTTATCTGCGGGACGATTGCCGTCGGGCTGATCCTCTGCTTGTCTGTTGTCATCCAGAAACGATGCGTCGAAACAAAATACGGGTAAGACGAAGGGAAAACAACTTGTGGAGGTGCCCAGAGCTGGGCAGGTTGCAGGCGCGCGGGGCACGGGCAGGCAGGGCGAGTGGCCAGCAGCCCACGCTGGACACGCAGAGAAGGCTTCTGCCTCCAGTACTGACGTCATTCCCACAAATGACAATTTTTTGTGCCCGTATGAGGGATTGAATGTATTTTTACTGCAGTGATGGTACTTCCCCTTCCTTCCTTGGTCCAGCAGTTCACCTTTCACTCATGATTCCTATTTTTAAAGGGAAGTAAACTTGTGCAACTTGGTATGGGAGGGTGGCCTTGGCGTTTTGACACAGGGGTGAGAGAGCAGAGATGTATAGTATCCTGTGTCCTGTGGCCCAGAGAAAAACCCCTCCCACCTCATCACACGCCAGATTTGTCCTGGTCCAGTGGCTAAATGTGGCACCAGCCCCGCCGGGCAGAGAGATGGCCACTGGACCGCATAAGCGGTGTTTTAATAATGTGGAAAAAGGGCTGTTTTCTGCTACAATGAGCCAGTGCTACTCACTCACCCTTGTGACTTTCTAAGTGGTGTTTAACTGCCCTGTGCTGCTGTTTGTGTTGAACAGTCGTGGTGCTAGCAGCTTTTCTTACAAGCGCTATCACTTGGGTGTTCTCTGCCAAACTGGAAATGTGATATAATTAACTCATTTGGAAGAGCATTGTTTCAGTAAGGGAGTTTATTGAGCTGGTGAAGGAATCCCACCTACTCTGATCTCCCATGGCATCAGCCCCATCCCAGTTTGAAAACTGGTAGTATGTAAGGATCCCTTTCCTAACTGGTGTAGCATTTTCTGGTGGTTGCACTTGACTCGCAGCCAAACACAGTCGTTCACTTACTCCCCACCGCCCCAGGGGACAGGGGAGAGAATTGGAGGGG
>NW_010317756.1:0-6045 GCF_000700745.2 Antrostomus carolinensis
TAATTTTTATTTTATTTTAATTTTCTTTTTAATTTTCTTTTTAAATTTTCTTTTTCATTTTCTTTTCCATTTTCTTTCTCATTTAACCTCTACTTACCTTTAATAAAATGACAGACTCGGGGATGACTCCCAGGCTGCCCAGCGTCGCCGTGTCATCGCTCAGTAACTTCCCGTCGATCGATAAATTCTGGTCGAAGGGAGCAACTGAAAATGCATGCATGATCTGTGCCAACACAATGAGACACGGGTTTGGTGTGGAGGGGAGAAAAAAAACCCCCAAAACCCCCCAAAAAAACAAATTATTGCACCACCCAGCCACACAAACCCCCCCGTTCCCACCAGCCACGCGCGTCTTTCGCTGCCGCGGGGGGTTTTTCTCTCCTTCCCTCCATCCCCTCCCAGCCACGTGCTCCTAATTTTGTGTTTTCTTCCTCATTCCTTGAAGAAAAAATAAAACCAACACCCTCTCACCTGTATTTTCAGCTCTTTCAGAGTCTGGTTTGCAGAAACAAGCAATGCTTTCTCCCCTCTGACTTTCCGGTGGCGGGTGCTTCGCCTGATGCCTTGTTTTTGGTAAGCGACGTAGCTCTGGTGTGAGATCTTCTGGCGCTTCGTGCCACCGTTGGTCTAGAAATAAGATGTAAAAATTAATTAAAAAAATAAATAAATTTTTTTTAAAAATCAGGATTTAAACTTTGGGATTTATGGAAAATTTATAGAACAAAATTTATAGAAAAATTAAATAAATTAAATGTAATATAAAAAAATTTATAGAAAATCCAAGCTCCCCAGTAACCTGCAGTGTGTTTTGGGTGAGTCGGTCATGCGAGGGAAGGCACAAAGCATCAAAAAACCCCTCTTTGAAAGTGATTTGGCCACATGCAAGTGTCAAGAAGAGCCAAAGGACTCGCTTTGAAATCTCGGTTCCTGCTCCTAACGCTCTCGCTGGGCTCGTTACCAGCCAAGCGTAGGAATCACCATCAATATGTGATCTCTCCAAAAACCAAAGCCATGGCACGGTGGGACCTGTAACGTGAGGATTTAAGATGCTGTTGGGTTTGCCTGCTAGCGGTGAAGAGAGGAGGAGGAAGAGGAAGAGGAGAAGGAGAAGGAGGAGGAGGAAGAGGAGGAAGAGGAGGAGGAGGAGGAGGAGGAGGGTTAACCCATCGTGCTGACTCAACGATGCAAAAACTGAGGAACCTTGGGTGGGATTTTTGATCTCTACCTGGTTAAAATCTGGGTCTTGTTCCCCCTCTGGTTTGTTTTCCTCCCTTTCCTCTTCAGCTTCTGAGCTGCTCACGTTCAGCTCCGGAGCAGCGTCCTTCATTACCTGAAGTTATAAAAATTATTCTCCGTAACTAACCCGCCGGCATCCACCCAACCTGTCACACGTCACCAACACCTTAGAGACCTTCGAGATGCCACCTCGATCCAACAAACCGAGGTAGAGGATGGGAATCACCCAGGGATCTGCTCCTGCAAAGTCTTCTCCACCCCTCCCCAGCTGCAGTGAAGCCCTTGGGGGGTGACTGGGCTCAGGAGAAGAAGTTTCTCCATCGAACTGCAGGTGTTTCCTGCAAGCTCAGGACCTTCCCTCATCTCCAGGCAAAGGAAATGTCTCCAGGGGTCTGGACTGATTTTCTTCCCCATTAATTGGCTGCTTCTCGGGTTCATTTAAGTGTATTACGAAAGTCTTAACCCAGAGAAAGGAATATTATCTGTAAATTAAAGACACTTAGCCATGCCTGCAGCGGATTGCCAGAGGCACTCAGCACCCTTATTTATGGGGCTGGAAGTTGTAAGTAAATGAAATCTAAATAATTTAAGCAAATAGAGAAATAAAAAGCAGGTTCAGTTCTGTAGAAGTCACTCCAGGAAGCTTGGATCTGCCCAGACATGAATTATTCACATCTACACTTCGGCTGGAGCTGGGGTTTGCAGGAGCCCAGGAGACTGGTGTGTTCTCCATCCTGGATGCCCGAGAGCTCGTTTCTCCATCAATGTATTTGCAATTAACGATGCAATTCCAGCTCCTAAACATCCAGCACCAACCACAACCTCCCCAGAGCCCTTCAGATTCCAGCAGTGCCACCCTACGCTGATTTTCTATGCTCGTGGTTTCCCCTCTTGCAGTGTTAGAGGTACCCAGGGGTGTCAGAAGGAGGAAAAGCAGGGATGAGGGGATGGGAAACACTCCCCAAATCTCCCCCATCAAAACCAGGAGGGAAGGAAGCAGCAGGTTCGAGTGCTGCCAGCCGAGCTGCGGTGTGTTATCGCTGCTTCGCATCTCGCCGAGGCTGCCCTGCTCTGAGGGATCTCCAGGCAAGTTCTCACCTCCCCCCCCTCTCTCTCCAACTCCAGCTGCTCAGCAAAGAATAGCTCCCTGTTTTGGGTTGGGTTTTTTTTTGCCAGGCCCACGTGCAAGCACAGTCCTGTCCAGCATCAATTAAAAACAAAAAAACAACCAACAATAATAAAAAAAACCAACCCCAACCCCAACCAACCCTCCTCTGCATCAGAGCCAAGATAGAGCCTGGGGATTCAGGCTGGAGACAGGCTGAGGAGCCAGAGCTGATGGCTGGAGGTCGTGCTGCGTGCTCGACATCACAACCCAGGCAGAAACCCATCCAGCCTCCGGCATCCTGCAGCTCTCTGAGCTCCAGCTCCTCCCTTAGATTGGTGGGGAGGTTAAAAAAATAATAATTAAAAAAAATAAATCAATGAGAGGTATAAAAACCAAACCCCACACTGCAAAGGTGGGGGAACATCTTGCCCACGAGCTTTTGTTTCCTCCTTACAGGATAAAACAAGCCCTGAGGAGGAAAAGTGAAGCAGCTTTTGGGTTCCTGTACAGCCAGTTCTAGACCTGACACACCAGTAAAGCTGAGACATAATTCACAGCTTTGTAGGGCATCTTGAAAATCATCTCTTAAGTTCACTGCTGTTTCATCAGCATGGAGGTTGAAGAACTTATTCCCCATCCAGGAATAAATGTCACTTCAGCCATCAAGAAAGGGAATGACAAATACTGGAGGGGGAGGAGAACAGGTAGAGCTTTGATAACACGATTATGAAGACAGAAAATGGTTACGTTGCCTAAAATAACCAAAGCTGGGAACATCTGTGAAGATACTTGATAACATGAAGGATTTGGTTTGGCAAAAGGAAGCCTCGAGGAGACCAAAATTTCAGAGCAGAATATTTCAGAGCAGCAAGAGCCAGAGTTTTGCTGGGTTTGCCAAAGCGATAGTTTTACGAGCCGCAGAGCTGGGTGCTTTTTGCTTGCAGAGAGCAGCCCTGTCCACCACCACCACCATCACCACCACCACCACCACCACCACAGACCACCCAGCATCCCCACCAGCAAGTCCTGGCCCTGCTGGGATGTATCAAGCTGGGAGAGTTGTCTCGCCACTGTGTTTGGAACATTGATTTGAGTACTCAGTGCAGTTTCTGTTGGATGAAACGGAGCCAGGATGAGGAAGGATGGAGGGAGAGAGCTCGTACCTTTTTATTATCCACCACTTTATGGATGTAGATGGTTGCTTGGGTGTACTCACGCAAATCCCGTTGCTGTTGGCACAACAGCCCTTCTCTGCACTCTGGACAGAGTTCTGGGAGAGGCACAAAGGAAAAATTAATTTAATTACTTCAGCTCTCTGGAGACACCTGCCCAACACCTCTCACCACTAACCCAGAGCAGCTCCAATAACCAGGGGCATCTGCCAAGCTCCTGATCACTGCAGATTTCACCCTTTATCCCCCCCAAAAAATCCAACCAAGGGCCATTTCCCAAGGAATTGGCACCAATTAGCAAAAGAAAAGAGCACAGACAGTGTCAAAAGGTTGACTCACGGGGCTCAGAGATGTAAAGTGCACTCTCAGGGTCGGCCCCTGCTTGTGTCCGGGTGATTTTGATGATGTGATCCACCACGAAGAGTTTTTGAATCCTCTCCCACTCACTGGGCCATATTAGAGCTATACTGTGCAAAGGAACAAGAATCTGCTTTATGACATGGAAAAGCCAAACCCTGAGCTCTCAAACAACCTCCCCTTTCCTTTTTTTTTTAGTCTGATAATGAAAGCAAAGCTGCAGAATCAATCCCTAACTCCAGCTACACGGGGGGCCCCGCACGCCCGAGATCACAGGGAGAAACAAGTAGCGTGTTATTAGTGACGCTGTTCTGCTCCAGTCACGCTGGAGGGAGGATGGAGAAGGAGAAGGAGGAGGAGGAGGAGAAGGAGGAGTAGAAGATCTGCTACTTTTAGTTCTGCATCATTGCAGAAGCAAAGCCACGGAGCATAAACTCCAGCCCAGCATCCAGCGCTGCGGGGGGAAAAAAAGTCTCAGAGAAATTAAATTGTAAGGAAGTCGGATGTTTCTACGTTCAGGTCAAATTCAGGGTAGTTTATTGTGAGGAACTAGTCAAGCTGAAGTAAGCTCTCTTTTTTTTTTTCCCCTGACCCAGCAGCATCCTTCAACAATTTAGGTCTTGCCTTGGATGGAGGTTGAGGTGGTTCTGAGAAAGCATTATGTGTTAATTTTATTCAAGGCAAAAAACATTTGCTCTTCGTGTTGCTGTAGCTCAGCAAGACTCCAGGAACACTCCCCCGAGGCTCCCGAGAGAGACAAAAGCACCTGGCAAAGGGTGGAACATGTGAAGAGAAGAAACTCACAGTTTGGAGTCTTCTTTGGTCATGGAAGAGTAGGTGAACATGAGACCCCCGTGGGGACAGAGAAGAGCGCTGTTCCCTACGGAGGACACGGGGCTGCATCGCGTCGGCCTCCTGGGTGAGGAAAAGAAAAGAGTTTGTAAAGCTTGGTCAGGTTATTTCAGGAAAACAAAACAAAACCAAACCAAACAAAACCAAACCCCACAAAGTCTGCAGGCAGCCAAGAAGAAATCACAGGTGGATATTTACAGAAGGCATTCCAACAGGGAATATTAAACCACTACCCAGGAGGAAATCAGATCTGCGTTCCTGTGTGTTGCAAAATGACTCTCCTAGCAGAGATTTCCATCTCCTACCACCACCACCACCCAGCCCGTGGAAACAGGATTGAGCAGTGACCTTTGCTTAGGATACAGCTCCAGACAGATGAGAAAAAAAACCCTCACCAAACTAATCAGGTTACTATCTAATCCGACCATCTGGTTAAGACACAATAAACAAGGAAATTCAGTTTCTTACAACTGAGAGAAAAATCAGCTTCCTTGTTTCCACAAAGGTAAAAAACCACACGGTAGCTACACGCCTCACCCCGATTCAAAAGCTAAATCATTATCTACAGCCCCCTAAAAAACCAAAAAACAACCAAAAAAAAAAAGGAATAAAAAGCACCAAAACCCTCAAGTGAATTACCTGACAAATTTCCTCCATTCTTCTACAAAAAACTGTGAAACAATATACAGCTCATCTGTCTCCTGGAGGGGAAAAGAGGAAAAAAAAAGGAGCTTTTTTTAATTGATCCAACAACAGACAAGTGCTGACTGTTGGGCTTTTGCTGCACTGCTCATTCTCTTCGAGACCTCAACGTTCTTACCATGACAACTCCATCCAAGCGTGCTGGGAAAGCCAAGTAAAATAGTTTGGGATCAAGTATTAAGCACTTACATTACTAATCTCATCTTTATTACAAAGTTAATTTAGTTTTAGATCCAATTACTTTGAATTCAAAGCAGGAAATGGGCATTTCCCTTGGAGCAGCCAAGACTCCCCAGCACCGTGTTTTCTCTTGCTGGGTACTCGGGGTGAGCTCATCCCAACCTGCTTCATTTCTTTTCACCCATTAAAATCCAAAAGTTCTTCCTTTTGGCAACAGCACGGATTCAAAATCACGGTGGTGATTTCAGGATTAAATGTTGTTTTCCTGCCCTAAATGATTTGCCATAAGATGGACAAGAAACCAGTGAGATCCTAAGAGCTGGGTGACAAAATCATTTCCGTGCTCACTTATCCTCACCACCTTCCCTAGAAAGAAAATTCAGCACACCTGAGGAATATTTATATATATATTTTTATATATATATATATGTGTGTGTG
>NW_010317757.1:0-2369 GCF_000700745.2 Antrostomus carolinensis
GCTTTCGGCGGGTGCTCCGGTTCGGAGTGGGGACCGGCATGCGCGGTGCCTGCCAGCCAGAAAGGGCTTAAACCAAGTGCTGGTTGCGTTTACTAAAAAAAAAAACAAAAACCAAAAACCCAAACCAAACCCAAACAAAGCCCCAACAGCCATAAACGCGTTTTTATTTTCTTTTGCAGCCAATGACAGTGATTTGTTAATGGAAGAAGGAATGGCGTTCACAATCGGTTAGTAACTCTCTGCTATGGTCTATGGTCTGCTATGCGGCAGTGCACACAGATTTATTGGGATATAGAAATACCCGCGCAGATATGGGGATGTCGGGGACACTGACCCCTTAGGGAGCAGATTAAAATATCATTTTTTAAAAGCTCGTTAAGGGGCCAATCGGGTGAAATACCCTCCAAATGATAAGATTTAGAAAATGAAACGGTTATTTTAAATCTTATTAAATTACATATTTGACGCATATTTTTGGCAAGGCGGAGACTCAGCCGGCACCCTTGGGCTGTGAAGGATGAGAAGGATGCGACCGTGTCCCCGGTTTACCAGCGAGCTGCCTGGTGGCTCTTGTGTCACTTGCTGCCTGCCAGAGCTGCTGTTGGGGTTTGGGGACTACAGCGCCGGTAACCAGGCAGAGCCTCGCCCCGCAGCCTGAACCTGCTCGGTACCAGTCCCGCAGAGCTGGCGGGGGAAAGCCCTGTTCTCACCGTGTGGCTAAATGGCGGGCAATTAGAGGGAAATCAGAAAATTGTTGTTTTGCTGATTTAATGAACATTGTAAGCCTGTTTTAAAAATTCAGATATTTAAAACTATCTGCTGTTGTGTGGTTGGCGCTT
Organism: Antrostomus carolinensis; assembly: GCF_000700745.2. Taxonomy (NCBI): domain Eukaryota; kingdom Metazoa; phylum Chordata; class Aves; order Caprimulgiformes; family Caprimulgidae; genus Antrostomus; species Antrostomus carolinensis. The sequence continues at coordinate 840 of NW_010317757.1, forward strand.
TGGTTATTATCCACGGGGTCTTAATTAAAGCTTGATTAAAATTCCCCGCTTTTACAAAAGAGGCATGGGCAACTTCCTACTTTGATATTCCTCTTTAGTTCACATTTTAGTGTTGCAAGAGAGTGCCGGCCCAGGGAGGACACGACCTGTGCAGAAGGGGAGCTACCTGCTGGGACACCCCGCTTCTTGCTTCACAGTCCCCACGGGAGTGCGACTAACTTTAGAAAACATTTCTTCTTTCTTGTTGCAGAGCCAATTATAATGGAAGGATCCCCCGAATTTAAGATTCTGGAGGATAAATGGACTGCCATTTCTGTAGACAATAAAAGGTGCCTGTTTTTTGTTTTGTTTTGTTTTTGTCTTTCCTAAGCCATGGAATTGATCACTGACAGACAAAAAAAAAAGTGAGTTTTATGGGCATGGTGGATGCGTTTGCGCCCTAATAACCGCTAAATGTGCATTTCAGATCAGCACAGTTCGAACATACCATTGTGATTACCTCAGAAGGAGTAGAAATCCTCTCTAAACTGCTGGAAGAAGCCTAAAGATGAAACAAGGAGTGGAAAGACTCGCTGTGTCTCTGGGATTTACAGTTTCACTCTGGACAGAGAGGAGGTTTCTGTAATTTCTGTGGGGAATGGGTGCTGCGTATGTTGCTGCAGGGGACTGAAAAAGCAGCTTGAGGGGTCAGCTCTGGACATAGTCCTTTCTGTGTGTTACCTGGTGAGTATTTAATAAAAGTCCTTTGGGTTGTTTGTGACCCTGGAAGCAGCCGTGCACAGCCTGCAAGGGCAAAGGGTTTGGGTTATTTGGGGTGAGGGGCAGAGAGCAGGTCCCCTCTCTTCTATATCCTACACAGGACAAGCACGTATCGGATGACACGGTCTCAGTGCAGCAGAGAGGACAGGGAACATAGTATTTTCCTTTTATAGCTGAGCTATGGAGTCAGTTTGTCTTCACTGCGATTACCACAGTGTTTTGCTGTTTCCCAGGCTGGGGTGGAAAGAAGTTTCCCGAGGGTGGTGGGCAGAGGCAGCAGCCTCTCCCCCCGCAGCCATGCTAGCAGCTCTCCCCATTACCGTCTCGGCTCATTTCTCTTTGCACAGCACAAAAATTGATTAAAAACGAGATGCAAAGCGCGCTTCTCGGGAGATCAGTAGTTGCCCTGCTTGAAGAATTAGCCGGTTTGGGGTAATAACTGCTCTGCGGTGCCCACGTTAGTTAAGGGAGAGGCACTCCGCAGTTTAAGCGTTTAACAGAAACGGAGGAGTTTGCGGTCTGGAGGATGAGCCCCGGCTTCTGCCCGGGCGTTGAAGATGATGGTCCTCATGAGCTGCGCGTCCCGCTTGGCCCCGCGCTCGCTGCGGTCCCATCCCGGGCCTGCCGGGGCCGGAGGCTTTGAGTTGCAATTGTCCGGCTGCCGACCGCCCCGTCGGGCCGGACGGGTCCGGCCGTGGTACTTGCAGGCGACCGGAGCAGGACCAGGTGCTGTGCGAAGTGGGGCAGCCTTGGAGATAAGCAAGCGACATC
>NW_010317758.1:0-37461 GCF_000700745.2 Antrostomus carolinensis
AATATTATATATATCAATATATATATTTAATCTCTTGCTTGCATGGATCCATTTGCTCCAATGGTATCTCAATGCTTTTTTTATCTTAAAAGACCTTGGAGGCAATATTATCTTTCTGATGAAAGGCTATTCAGAGCTTACTGTTTTCATATCTTAAACCATTCCACACTGAAAATATATACCCTTTCCACCACATGTCAGAAAGAAGACAATAAAACTGCCAAAGCAGAATAGACTGTGAGGTAAGTAACTGTTTTCTAGTTCTTTAAGACGACTTGTAAAAAGAAAATGGGCAGGTTTTTATAACCATAGTTGAAAGACTTGATGTATTTATCTTGAAACCTGGAGGAATTTTTATATCATCAGTAAGTTCTGACCTATTGATCGCCCTTCTGTCTGGTGACACCATTTATACTCATGCAGAGCACAGTCAATAGTATAGAAAAACTATATTTTTCCCATATTACAGTGATATTTTAAGTGACAGTGTAGTCAAGGGAGAAGGTTTCAATAATAATAATAAAAAATAAATAAGAAATATAGTTTGAGGTTTAATAGCTTGGGCATATTGATTTTTACCAGGGTTATTTGCCATATTTTACCATCAGAGGAGTTGTCATCTCCGCAAAAGCCATTTTTTTTTCCAATTAACTACTTTCGGTTGGATAAGCAAATAAGCATACTGGGGGTTTAGTATGCTTTCCTGAATTATAATAGGCCAAACTTTCCTATCCCATGATCCTGGAAACTTTCTGCCTCGTATCCTCTGACTATTCAGGATCCTCTAACCTAAACATTTTTCAAAAATATGGAAAGATACCAGTTCTTCCCTAATCTAAGGAGTGTAGATAATCATGTCTCAAACCAAGGATGTTGCCATGCAGAGGTTGTGTTGTGTTAGAAAGAGGGAAAGCAAGAGGACCCTCTTGTCTGATGCTCCAGTGATGGCAGAAAGCATTTAGAGAAACACAGGTTTAGATGCTGGTCTTAGGCAACAACTGTTGCTCAATACTGGAGAGGAACATGAAAGAAAGACCAAAGCATCAGCCAGTCTGACCTGGAAGAAAAGTCCTTCTTCACTCCAAACACAGCAATTGACGTTCTACCAAGTGTGTGTCATGGGGTAAAGCTTAGCTGAAAGCACTGCTCAGATAAATGATATCTTGACTATATCTTCACAGCTCTGACTGACTATATCAATCCAGTATACACTGGAAAATAAAAAAAAAGGACAGATAAACTTCCTTATATTGCTGTTGCGAAATACACACACTTGTAATGCATTTAGGGGCAGGAGACCCGAGTGTGACAGAAATTTGGGTAGAAAATGCTAACTGGCCTTCAGTATAGGGAAACTCAAAGAAATTGGCTTGGGCTATTTGATTAGCAGCTTCTGTAATCTAAGTTAGAAAGCAATAAATAGTAAAAACAATAGCACCTAGGGAGGTGAGGGAAACTCCATACATAGGTGTCCAGCACCATGAAGAAGACTGAGTCCAAGGTGAACCATAATGCTCAGGGGTCAGGCTGCCAGCAGACTCAGACATGTTGAGAAGTTAGACTGGAGTCATGTTCCTCCAGATCTGTAGTTCTTGTCAGAGCTGGACTGGAGGGCCTTGATTAGTGTGAGTGAGAAGTCTGAGAGTGTTGTGGAACATAAAACTTGGAATAGAAATTATTACTAACCTTCTATAATTTATTAAATAAAATGAGCTTTATGTGTCACTGAGTGGTGTGGTTCTATTCTCATGTCCATCTGATTCAGATTCTCTCCCGAGTAGCGTAAGAGCAAGAATAGCACAGCTGATATTTTGGGCCATTGGATTCGCTGAATGTCATCTGAACACTGGTGCTGCCTCCTCTGAGGTTGCCTGCACTAATAAATGACCAATATCTGATGCTCCAGAGGAATAGGGGAGGAAAAATAAAACATAATTCAGAAGAAGAAAAAAAACCTTTCTAGTCTCTGCAGTGATTTTCTATTTCCATAGCCACTCCCATCAAAATATTTTGTGTTGCTCCCCTACAAGAGTAGCTGGTCTTGTGAACAAATATCAAGAAATAATAATAAGCATTGCCTGCATGAAATGCCTGTGGAGATTACATTAAATGCTGCAACTCTACTTTATTCTTCTAATTACAACTCAGAGTATAAACATGTGCATTTAATCTTTTGTTGAAGGAGTTTGCAGCTCTCTGCTGAGGCACTGTGGCTTCACAGAACTCCAGAGAGGCTGTGCCTATCAGTGCAGTGCCCCATCTCAGCCATTATTTTCATCACTTTATAGCAAAGTCAGAGAAACTGCAAAGGAGTTCATATCACACAGGGTACCTTGACTCCCTTTGGGCCCTGAAGCACTCAGCATCAAGTAGTGAAATCCAAAAAAAAAGATAACTCAGGTAATGCATACCTTAATAGTTAGGAAAAAAGAGAAAGCATTGTAATAGGATATCTGATATTATTCTAACAGTCATCCTTTGGGAACTGTAAATTCCTTGTAAACTTCACCAAAAGAAGACCTAAAAGATTATTCATCTGAAACTAGTGAATGAAGAAAAATATGGCTGGAAGAGTAAAAAAAGTATTCACTGTGCAACAGCAATGAATTTCTTAACTTTTCAAGAGGAAGATAACTGATGCTGTCAACCACATAACAAAAGGTAAGGCAGATGGGGCAGCTGAAAGTTCTGCAGAGGCCTGAATTAGGAAACACAACTAGTTTTTGACAAAATGGAAATCCAAGGCTTGAGCCATTGGGTACATTTCCTGTAAAACACTACAAAAACTAGACACTCCTTATTCCAAGATTGTTTCTGTTTCTGTGTATGCTCATTTTAGTCCTTTTGTTATCAAAGAGGAGATGAAGTGACATGGATAACAGCAAAATAAAAAAAATAGGTTTTGCCTGAACAAAAGGAAACCTTAGATTTAAGTGCAATTTTATGTGAAAGATAGACAGAGGGAGAACTGATTTACCATGTGTGGTAAATATTTTAAAGTAACTGAACAATGCCTTTCTTCCTACAGATGTATGAATAATGTCTTTGTGCATTACTGTGTTCATTAAGCCAGAAATACTCAGTGTCATCTAAGTGAGTGTCTGAACATATTTTCAAATTAATGAAGTGGCTAACATGCTTTGGATTAGAGACAACCAGCATTAATGTGTAGGTCTGAATCATATTTACTTTAAAAAGGTATCTGGAACAGTTTTCTAGAATATACACGTTCACACTAAGTTCCACTGTGTAAAAAAAGTGTAAGGATCATTGGAATGCTTTGAAAATATCTGTAAAAATCAAGTAGGGCATTTGAAACACAGATTTATTTAAGAAAATGTAAAGTAACAGCAGAGTAATTTTAAACCAAAAAGCTTTAAATGGTTATATTCTGTATCATTCTGTGTTTAATAAAATAATGGCCCAGCTTTTAGAAAACTGTTTGAGCATGGATACTATGAAAATGGGAAGACATGAAGTACAGGAACAGTACAAGTCATGGAGTACTAGAGTAAACTGGGAGAGTTCTGTCATTATAATGAATGTTTAGACTCTGACATATGTTAATAGACTATTGGATTTGGAGTAAAAAACCTGCTCATAATGATCTAAGTTCCTTTTATTTCACCACCTGCTCTTATTTCAAATCATAAACTCCAACTTACTGACTCCAATATAGTGATCATAACTGACCTAATCTTCAAATTTGCAATACCTTTGCTTATTTTGAGAACTGGAAATCACAATTTTAGTGTACTTCAACTGTATAGCCTAACTGTTGCTAAGACTTATTATTTCTATTTTAAAGAGTTTTACTCCCTGGAAACAGGAAGAATTTGGGTACAAGGACCCATTATCATATTTTCAGCTTCACTGGAGATCTACTTAAATCTATTGTGGACTGAATTCACAATTGTGACTAAATTTATGCGTTCTGATGATAGATATAAATGGTATTTACTATGGTACAAATAGACACTCAACCCTCCATAAAGACAGCATCTCTCACAATGCTGATCATCCTCTCTGAAGCAACAGTTTAGGGAAAGGGACAGGATGACTATATATATGATGAACACATCAACCAATAGCAACGTGATACCTTTTCGTTATCTCCCCTCTGGATGTTTGATAATTTCCTTTTGTTCTGGTTCAGCGTGAGCTTAAGCAGAGCAGCAGGGCAGACAAGATGCAGTGTGCTTCTACAGCTCTTTCTTAAATTCTGGCACTCTTTTTTACCTCTGACACTTACATGTCATTGGATTGTGCTTGTTTGAGAAAAGCAATACTCAAATTATTTTTTCATGGATAGCTGTCTTTAGTTTGGGTGGTTGGTTTTAGGAGGGTTTTTTTAAGTATTCCTATTAAGTCAAGTTGTTGTTCAGGAGCTATGGAACAATTTCATACTTGTAAAAAACCAGTACATAGAACAGTATCTTTTAATCTGTCACTGGATAACATTAAAAGGTTTTTGACCAGTGATGTTTGGCTAGGTCCCATATAAACTGCATAGACAAGACAATTGAAAGACAAGTTAATCTACAACAGCTTCACTTAGCTAGATTTTAATAGCATCCTGCAGTCACCTGAATCCTCACTGAGGGAGATAGAGGTGATTGTCTATATTTACTGTCCCCCAAAAGAGCACTGCGTGGTGCTAGGTTTTAGGTTTAACATAACGTAACAAGGGTTTGAAAAATAATCTTGTGACTCTGACTTACTGAAGGAGATCCAAGAGCTTTACTGAATGTGGTCTTCACATGTTAAAAACCTATAGCCACTTCCTAGCCCAGCTCTCCCTGTCTTCACCAATGATAGACATCTACACTGCAGCAGCCATTTAACTAACCCATCACATTCCATCAGTAGGGAGAATGTTCATATATGTGAAAATGTGAAGCAGTCTCTTCTCTGATGAATAACATCTTTATCAGTTAATGAGACAAAAGCTAAGTGAGGTGGCAGCTGTGTTGCACATCCTAACAAGAGCAAAGAACTGGTCCCTCTGGACGCACAATGTGCTGGGGTTTTCATGTGCTGGGGTTGCCTCAGGCTGAAGGGGTCAGTCAAGGTACTACAGACATCCAGCGTGAAAGTCAGACTCATCTTTTTCCTGTATGGGTGATCTGTCTGGAGGACTACAGCCCTCAAAATGCAAGTTAGGGGAAGAGCACAGAGAGCTTCATCAAATTAGGACCCTCAGGATTTTAGGTCAGTATAAATATAGGCTTTTACAAATAGCATATATTTATCATAGATTTGCTCAGCAGTTTGCTTTTCACTTTAGAACTCTTTCAACATATATATCTATATAAATATAAATATATTTTATTTATATGTATATAAGCATAATGCCTTATGTTATATACCTCGGAAATAAACCCGGGTTTATGCTTGATACTTCACAGTTTTAAAAAACATTTTTTAGTACTTAATGGACCACACCTGTCTGAGCCTTAGCAAGAATCTTCTATATTTTCCTTCTTTGGGGGATTTTGTCTTTTGTTTTGAAGGGATTTAAGGAGACACTAGGATATGTTTAAAACATGAACCCCGATTCAATCCTGTATTCACTCATAACAACTTGAGAGAGTTTGATATCAATTAAACCAATATAACTTTCACCTGAATACAGCTCAGAAAAAATATTGCAAATATTTATGTGGTCAGGAAAGTTGGCTATCTTGCAACATTCCACTTACCACAGTAAAGGAAACCATTTGATTTTTTTTCTCATAAATTTGTCACTCTACAAACTTTCCTGTATGTCATATTTCTTTTGTGTCTTATTTTCTGCATTGGTGTGTGATTCAGAGATGCAACTAGAATATTGGAAATGTCCACAAAGGCACTGCTCTAAGAGAGCTGAGTGATTTTAAAATATCAGGAGGTACACACAGTAGTATACAGGCCAAAAACTGGCTACAAGCTATTATGCATCAGTGTGTACAGAAGAGGAAGCCACAGTCAGGACTATCTGTTTTATTATTATATATTTTTCTTGTATTTGTACTTTGCAAAGTTGCACAGAATCAAACAAGTCAAAGTCTGTGTTCTCCATGCTGAACACAAAAATCCACCTTATAAAATATTCCAGAAACATAGTAGAAAACAAAACCAAAACCAAAAACAAACTCTTGAGGAGATATTACTTCACTTGAACATGACGTTGACAGTGGCTTCACAATATGTAGTGGTGCAGACACCACCGTCCTAGGCCACACAGTGATGTCAACACCAGCCAACATTATTCTCATTTTAATTAAGGTCAGTGGGCTAGGACAATCTGGCACTTTCTGATCTTGCCTACTGGAGCAGTGAGTTGAAACAACCTGGTACCATCTTGTCCTAGGTACAAGTACAGCGAGTTGGGACAATTAAGCACTCTCTAACCACACCTGGATTTCCTGTTGCTTGGAAAACACACCCAACACCCTTCCTGCCTGGATCACAGCCCACTCTGAAAGTTCCCAAGATTATCTTACAAGAATTATAGTCACAATGAAAAAGTACTGGTCAAAGTTAATCATCTTGCAACCGTATAAAGACTGATCCTAAGTGAGGCCCTTTGAACTCTCTGGGATTGCAGCAGGCTGCTACCTCGCATCTCCCCCTGAGCTGGGATGCCTCTCCAGGCAGATTGTCACCATCCACTGACAAAAACCAATGAAGGGAAAAAAAACATCCTCTGACAGAAGCTGACAAAGGGAAAAGAGCGAGTAGTCGAAGACCATCCGCTGACATAAACTGATGAAGGGAAACAGTAATTCACTATAGTTCAATCTCCTAACATTTTTAGAATCATTCGAATACTGAAAATTTAGTATAATCCACAGTGAAAGAAACATTTTAATCACAGGTTAACCTCTGTGTCTCTGTGTGTGTGTATATTCCATTTGATTTAGGAAACTGTTAAATCCTTAACTAAGTCACTATGTTGATTATAACAAGTTGCTGATTATTGACTGATTAAATTTTGTTAGAAAATCATACAATTTAACCTTGTGATTTCCCATAATATTGCTAATGAGTCTTAAATTACTGCAACTCCAAAGTTGTATGAAACCCATAATCACATGTTGAATCACTACCACTGAAATCCCCTGTACCAAATACTTTTAGACATAAACCATTGATGAAGTCTGGGACTAGGAGCGGATCCAGCTGCACCTAGATGCCTCTCTGAGAAGGAGTTTAGAAAACAAAGGTGTCCAGTCTGAACCCCGTGACTCAATGGGAGGGCCTCCGTTATCCTTTTTCCCTAATCCCTGTCTAAATCACTCCAATCCGATTCTGACTCGATTTCCCTCGATCTCTGTGTACCTCATTTTCCCTGATGCCTGTGTAACTCATTCTAACTTGATTCTAATTTGATTTCCCTTTGTATGCTTCTTTGATGGTGATTCTTTAAGCGACCTTAAGTCTTTTTCTCTCCTCTGTGACACAATACTAAAGGAGACTTTTGGAATCTGAAAGGAAATGTAAAAGAGTAAACAGGCAAGAGAGTAAAGTGCTCCCTGGTAGCCTGGGTGAACAACACGTCTGTGTATGATTTCAAGGTTAAATATCTAGACAGTGTCAATGACAGGGGTTTTTTTTAGGTTTGGCCCAGACCAATGTGCAGGAATAGGTTTAAGTGATATAATTAGAAGTCACTGTATAATGAATAACCATAGGACACTTGGATTCCAGAATCCTGAAGCTATTAAATCAAAAGGTCTACTGCTGATTGATTTTTAAAAGAGAAATCACATATAAATGAGAAAAGTTGTTAGAAGAAGGTTAAAGAGATTAATCATTCCCAGTGGCACAGGGACTATCTAATACCACCATATGGCTTCTCAAAGTAAAGGAATACAACCTACTAGCAAAGACTAGAAAATCCAGCAGGCTAGGAGGTGTCATTAGAAAGGGAAATCCTTTAAAAACCATAAATTGTGTTGAAATTTGAATAATAGAAAGAATAACAATCACTAAGAGGTCAGTTATATGTAAAAACACAAGAGTGAGAGCACCAAAAAAACAAGTTTGAGAAACTATCTGTAGATGTCACAAAACCAAAGAATAAATCCACTTTCAAACATATGAGGAAGAAGCCTTCTAGGAGGTCTGTAGCACGATGAAATGAATCAAAGCATGAAAAGAGCATGCAGAGGAAAGGAGGCCGTAGCAGAGAAGAAAAAGTTCTTGTTTATATCCCTGCTTAACATGGATAAGTTCAGGGAGATTTCTGAGTTGAACCTTTTTTTTAGCTGTAGACACATTAAAGGATACACCCAACTATCAGCAGAAATTATTGAAGGAACAGATAAAACTAAGAGTAAAAAATTTGCAAGACATTGATATTTACCTTTGGGTTCTAGGGAGTCTTGAAGATGAAACAAGTGAATCACAAACCTCTCTCTCTCTCAAAAACAGGCAGAGGACTGACACACTTGACACCAATTATTTCAGAAGGCTGTAGAGGAATCCAAGGACTGGCCAGTAGCTAAACATGTCCAGCAAGTTAATTAGTTGAAACTGGATGAAAAATAGAATTAACGTGCATTTGAATAAATATGAACCATTATGGTTCATAAATATGAATGATTAGGGAAGAGAAAAATCACTTTTGCAAAGGATAGCATTCTCACAAATGCACAGTTCTCTGAAGTGGTCAGCAAACTTCCAGACTGGAGCAAGCAGGATGATATAGTACACCTGGACTTTGAAAAGGCATTGAACAATCATAGAATCGCTTGGCTGGAAAAGAACTTTGAGATCATCGAGTCTAACTGTACCTATCCACTACTAAACTGTATCTTTGAGCACCCCATCTAGCTGTTTTTTAAATACCTCCAGGGATGGTGACTCAATCACCTCCCCAGGCAGCCCATTCCAGTGCCTGATAACCCTTTCAGTGAAGAACCCTTCCTGACATCCAATCTGTACCTCCCCTGGTGCAACTTAAGGCCATTGACTCTTGTTCTATCACTAGTTACCTGGGAGAAAAGACACACACCCACCTCACTACAACCTCCTTTTAGGTATTTTGAAGACAGTGATAAGGTCTCCTTTCAGCCTCCTCTTTTCTAGGCTAAACAATCCCAGTTCCCTCAGCCGCTCCTCATCAGACTTGTTCTCCAGCCCCTTCACCAGATTTGTTGCCCTTCTCTGGACATGCTCCAGTGCCTCAATGTCCTTCTTGTAGTGAGGGGCCCAAAACTGGACACAGTATTCAAGGTACAGCCTCATCAATGCTGAGTACCGGACAAAGATGATTTCCCTGGTCCTGCTGGCCACCCTGTTTCTGATACAAGCCAGGATGCCATTGGCCTTCTTGGCCACCTGAGCACACTGCTGGCTCATGTTCAGCCAGCTGTCAGCCAACACCCCCAGGTCCTTTTCCACCAGACAGCTCTCCAGCCACTCTTGCCCAAGCCTGTAGCATTGCATGGGGTTGTTTTGACCCAAATGCGGGACCCAGCACTTACCCTTGTTGAACCTCATACAGTTGGTTGCAGCGCATTGATCCAACCTGTCCAGGTCCCTCTGTAGACCCTTCCTACCCTCAAGCAGGTCAACACTTCCACCCAGCTTAGTGTCATCTGCAAACTTACTGAGGGTGCACTCAATCCCTTCATCCAGATCACTGATAAAGATGTTAAACAGAACTGGCCCCAACACTGAGCCCTTGGGAACGCCACTTGTGACTGGCCTCCAGCTGGATTTAACTCCATTTACCACCAGTCTGGCCCCAGCCATCCAGTCAATTTTTAACCCAGCAGAGAGTGTGCCTGTCCGGGCCATTGGCAGACAGGTTCTCAAGCAGAATGCTTTACTGAAGCCCAGGTACACAAATTTCTCCCCCACAGGGCACTGCATATTTTTCTGTCTAAAAAAAAAGTTTGGTAAATTCTTCCTGCACAGTTTTAGTTCAGAGAATGTGCAGAAAACCTTCTGCATTGCTTAACCTCTGAGTAGGGACAACCCAGGCAGTTGGGAACAGCAACACAGAATTATGTGCAAATTCCTTTATGACAAAAAAGTGGGAAAAAAGGAAAGGAAAAAAAAAAAAAAGGTAAAAGATGCCTACCTGTCAGCTGAAAAACCCACAGGTCACAGGCAAGTCACGCAACCGTGATGAATGCAAGTAGCTGCAGCAACAGTGGTGCCAGAAGAGCCTCTCCAGGCAGGGGGCCAGGTACAGCATCCAAGCTGTTGTCATACTCCCCTGCACAACTCCATCAAGGCTGGGCAGCACTACAGAAAAAAAGATAATGGTATGAGAGCAATTAATTACTTGGAAAAATCCTCACATGAACATGGGTTCCCCTTTTTCTGTCAGGTCATCACTTTTTCATTTAGGGGACTGATAGAGCAAATAGATCCTCTCATACTCAGAATTTGGGATTTTCTTATTTTATTATACCCTTTCAATATTTTACCTACATTATCTATATGATTGGTTGCAGGTATTCTTGCTGTTCCAGGTAGCAAGGTAGCTGTAGTGTGCTCTCTGGTTCCTCTTTTATCTCTTTTTTCAGTGATGCAGATATAATTCAAACAATTGCTAATTGCCTCCTCACTCATTTTTTCTAAATGTCAGAATACACTCTGGTTCCTCTTCTGTAGCAGAGACACAAAGCACATGCATGTAGTTCAAAATGCTGAGCACCTTTAATTTCCACTACAATTAACAAGATTTATGCATCTTTTGAAGATTTTTGGGACTATAACAACGTCTGACTGTCATGCCAGTACTCCAAATACCTTATCAAGCTTTTATCACAGAGTTTTAATGGATTGCAACTTTAAAAAATTAAGTTAGTTGTCTTGAATATGATGAAATGTTAATACTGCAGTATTTCATTGGTTTTATCCTACTCAAATAATTTCAACTGCAGCCTTTACAATATTTATAATTATGAAAGATGACACTTAAGAAGTTCACTTAAGATATCAAAATAAATATACCACAACAAAAATAACTGAAAATAATAATTCTCAATCTCTTACTCTCTCTCTTTCTCTTCACTTAAAAAATAGATGTCACAGCTGTGCAACACTTGAATTAAACTATAATATCAAATTTAGAGGAATTTCCTGAGATGTAGTATAAAAACACTAGAGGCTATCGGCTTTATTATTCCCAACATAACGAACTCCTTTTTTTCATGTCTTTCAGTTTGATGAGTTTGTCAGTTTCATGAATGACACTTAATCAATTCAAGCTCTCCAATTCAGAAGACATCATGAAAAAAAGCCTGAGCTAGGAAAAATGTTGGAAATTTTAAAACAGGATTTTAAACTATACAACTGTGATATTGTTCATTTTAAATCTTATTTAATTTTCTCAAAACAAGTGAGAATATATTGGACAACTTTTTGATTGGTCTTGGATATTAAAGAAAATGTTTAAGTTACTCAATTACTTTAGAAATAAAGGATGCCCTAGTACTTTTACTGATTTAAAATTTTAAAGTCAAACATTAATTTTTCTAATATGCATATACTGTTATTTTAGTTGACTACTGTTACTGGCAACATTTTCTGAGTACATGCTTATTTATGTTGCTTATAATTGTCTCATTTTAGTCATTGTAAGTAACAAACACATCCAAATATTGATGAACTAATTAGAGAGGTCAAGACCAGTGTCAGCATGGCCTGCACTGATCATGCCCTGGTGGAATTCACAATCTTGAAGGATATGGGCCATCTGAAAAGTAGAGTCAGGACCCTGAATTTTAGGAGAGCAAACTTTCAGTTGCTTTTAAGGAGTTAGTGGATGGGATCTCCTGGGAAACTGCCCTCAGGGACAAAGGAGCTGAACAGAGCTGGCAGCTCTTTGAGGATATTTTTCTTCGAGCACAAAAGCTTTCAATTCCCATGTGTAAGAAATCAGGAAAGGAAGGCATATCATCACGGCTGAGTAAGGGTGTCCTGGTCAAACTAAAGTATAAGAAGGAAATGCATAGGCAGTGGAACCAAGTACAACAAAGACGTGGACCTGCTACAGCTAGTCCAGAGGAGGGCCACAAAAATGACCAGAGGGCTGGAACTCCTCTCCTATGAATAGAGACTGAGAGAGTTGGGATTGTTCAGCCTGGAGAAGAGAAGGCTCCAAGAAAAACTTATTGAAGCCTTTCAGTTTATAAAGGGGGCTTAAAATAAAGAGAGGGTTTTTTAATGAAGGTCTGTAGCAAAAGGACAAGGGGCAACAGTTTTAAACTGAAAGAGGGTAGATTTAGATTGGATATAAGGAAGACTTTTCTTTTTTTCTTTTTTTTTTTACAATGAGGGTGGTGAGACAATGGAACAGATTGCCCAGAGAAGTTATGGATACCCTATCACTGGAAGTGTTCAAAGTCAGATTGGATGAGGCTTTGAGAAATCTCATCTAACAGAAGATGTTCCTGCCCATAGCAGAGTATTTGGACAGGATGATCTTTAGAGGTCTCTAGGTCCCTTCCAACCCAAACCATGCCATGATCCTAAGACTCTGATTCTATGATCCATAAAGTGATTACTGTATTAGTTTGTAATACAACTTTTTGGTTCTTTAGGATGAAACACACAGTACCATTCTAAGTAATGAGATTTCACAAAATGTTAACTTTTGTATAATCTTTCTCAGATTTATCAATGACTAATTGAAGTTGAGCATTTCTGAAAATCTGCTTATAGTATATTATATTGCAACTAAAAATAAAGAAAAATAAAGAAAAATAACAGATAAAGGCATATAAAACACACAGGGGACTACTAGATTAAAAAAAAAAAGTAATAGCTAGAAAAATATGCTTTGAAATAATAGGAATATTTTTAAAAGATTTTTAAGGAATAAAGCCAATGGACATTATCTAACATAAGTAAATAGTATTGATACTTTTTAATCTTGAGCCTGTGTACTCAACCATGTAAACAATGCATACACTTCTTCTTTCTCTTAAGTTTATGTCCTCTCAGCTAAAATTATTTTCCTTCTAAGTGCTTGAAAAGTAGACCAATTTACAGAAATCATCTGCAGAATGTAATTGCCATCTAGTATTCCAGGCAGCTTTGTCCATGTATGGGGAGAAAGAAGTAGATAAGGGGGAAACATAAAAGACAAGCAATGAGAAAGAATTACAGACTGCTGAGAAAAAAAACTATTGCTATCAGCCCTGCCAGTTCATGAGAAACTGATCTGCAATTCATGAATGCAACAAAACACATTCTCCTTACAAAACAATAAAGCACAAATAAGACAGACAAATAGGGACAGAAGGAAAGGTGCTCTGGCATACTCAGTGCAGAACTGTGAACAGTATTTCCACTTAGGGAGATCTTTTGTGCTTTTATAAAACAAGGTCATGAAGAATGCAAAAATAAGAAAAAAACCCACATTTTTACAATCAAAAAAATGAACCACACAAAAATGAAGAGGTAAATGAAAAATTTTGAACTGATATAATCTACTGATAATTGGGGAATCCTGGAAGCCCTGCATTTGAGAAGCTATGAGAAAAACTGTTTATTTTTTTCTTGCAATTCAAGTTTCTTTCAAGCTCATAAAAGCTGAGATTCTTTTATGTGTTTTCTGTTATTGTTTTGCTTTTTTTCATAAGACTAGAGCTCCTGCAATCCTTTGTCTATGACTCCTTTTTGTCTGATTACTCCAAAGTAACCAGGTATATTTTTTTCCTTCTTTGTATTCCCACGTCTTTAAATGCATTGGATGGGAAACTGCTTTTTGTTCTCTCTGTTGGAAATGTAGGGGTGTTGTTTTGCTCCTGGAAGCAAAGGAAGGAAACTTCAGGGATCAGATTGCGTAGAGTTTTTATGATTCTAGGTACTTTAAAATCAAGTCAAATAATACATGCTATTGATTACACATTCAAATGTAAGTGTGATACTCCTAATCGGTACTTTCAACTTTATCAACTTTGGCCTTTCACATAATTTTATATTCCTTATTCCTCCATGAGATTATTGATTCATTTTAAAACCCAGTTCTAGGATTTCTAGGCCTCGATCAATATTCTGTAGTTTCAGATTAACATTAGGAAGTAGGAGAAACTCTGATAGAAGAGCTCTTAAATCAAACAGCTATGCCCATGTGACATTGTAGAAAGCCCTATTCTAACGTATTTGTCTGCACAATAAGCTTTTTAGAGCATGACAGCATCACTGGTTCCAAAGCAAAAGTTCTATGTGTTCTTGGGCACTAACACCTCCATTACACCCTCTTTCCATCTTCTTTTTTTCTCAACTAACAAATTCCTTCTTCTTCTCATATCTGTATGCAAAACAAGTAACTGTGATATCTCAAAGGAATTACAGTAACGAATTAAAAGTAATGCACAGGGTCACAATTATGTTGTACTTGTCCAAAGTGAATAAAATGGAATTTATTTCAGATTTACAATCACAAAGAATGATGCTAATGAAAGACACTAGTTATATCCCTTTAACGTGCTAAGCATAAAATAAGTAAGCGTGGATAATGTATTACGATTTTGACGAAGATCAAGAGCATAGGTTTTCAGGAAAGGTTCTATACAATGCAGAAGAGCCTTTAAAATTAGCAAAGACATCTGGCATATCAGATTTTCTATTTGGTCTCTGAAGATGACACTTTTCAATACTTTGTTTTCTATCCCTGTAGTGAGGTCAGGAAGAGATAACGCTCTATTCCCTATTTTTTTATGTTCTTTGGAGCATCTTTTTTGATGATAACTTTGACTCCTTTCACATCACACTATGTTCATTCTTTACAAACATTTAGCAAATTATTATTTTCTTAGGAAGGCCTCCAAGTACTGATTTTAATTTAATATCTCAACTTACTGTTGAAAAGTAAATTTTCACTTATGTAAATGTTGCCACGAGAAAACTATTGAAAAAGTTAGATGTCCATGAAGAAACAGAAATTCTGAATTAGACAAAGGTACGGAAAACTAGTTCATCTTCACATTATAATATTGAATATTCACAAATAACAGAAAACAAAAGCATTCAAAGAAATACTGACAAAATTATGTAAAACACAACCTCAGTGATTAGCAAACGGAAGAGGAAAATTAGCTTGTTCTTTAACTGCTATTTCTGAAAAATTATTGAATCAACTTTACATCAAGGTCTACAGAAGCTTGCCAGCGTGCAAAAAAATTCTGTCAGCCATGCCCCCTTTTCTCTACCTGTACTGTTATTTTAATATCCAGTATCTGGACTACTGTTCCATAGTATATCATCATACTTAGAACTCAAAATCCTCTCTGCAAAGATTATCTTCTGAGCTTACCTAATTCTAGTGACCAGTCAGTGACAATTTGACATAGAACAAATGTCTCTGAAGAATTTTGGTTTGTTTGTTTTACCCAGCAAGTACCCTTTATGCTACTGTGTTAAGGAGTTTTCCTCTTTAAGTGATTGATTCCTATAATAATACTGGTTGGGAGCTTTACAAAAATATTTCTGAAATCAAACAACTTCTTTAACGGTCATTCAGGTTTGCACCAAACCTTCCAATGCCCATTATCCTTTTATGTGCAGTAGTCTACTGAACTAGCAGATGCGGTGATGAGCAGCAGGCTTTCAGCCATGCCTTGTGACCTGCTAATCTTTAGGTGCTATATCAAGAGTGTGTTCTAAATGGCATGAATCTCACCTAATGAAAAAAAAAGGTCTTTTTAAAAGTACACGTTTTCAAGTTGTTTTGCCAATGTTGTATTTAGCTCTATTTTAAAAACAGAGGATTAAATTCTTCCTTCTTTTTTTGGCAAAGTAAGGCTAAAGCTAAAGCTGGTGAAACTTGGCAGGAGTATGTGGAAGGGAAGCAACAGCAACTCTATTTATGTTTCATTCTCTGTGAAACCACGGAGTCACATAACCAACTTGCAGCTGTATCTGGTTTTAGCCAGTCTGCAGGAATTACAACAGGATAGGAAAGGACTGAAGCCAAATGATGAGCTGCTGTATAGTACATCTCAGGTGAAAACTTCCCAAGTTGCAAATAATGTCTCTAAGTAGCATTAACAACTTCTGCACAGTTTCTGCCCAGCACTGAGGAGAACCCGTGCCTGTGTAGCTCCCAAAGGAAAAGCAGCTTAGCTAGGTGACTAAAATTGGAGACCAGCTAAATATAAATTAACTCTCAAGCAGTAAAACACATGTGGCTACGTTGGGGAAGCCATGTTCCTTGGGCCTGATCAGAATGAAGCATGTGTTGGAGGGATTTGTTGAACTGATGCTTCTGGGTTCACGAAAGCCCACTAAGCAAATGAAAAATGTTTCATTAGCACTAAAATCCTATGATCTGCCAAGCATAAGCCTGATTTCAAAGTAAATTGCCTCATTGCAGTTTCTGAGCTGAACAAATGTAATGAGATTAGCAACCCCCTTTCATGGATATTTCTCGTTTCACAATATAAATGGATATGTATTGCTTATAGATTTGTTCCTGTCTGTTCCTTACCACCAACTAGTAATGCCATCAGATGTGTACTTTTCTTCTCTTATAATCCTTTGAAACTGGTTGGACTCAACTAAGCCTTATGACTTAGAAAAGGTAACAACTTTGAGTCAGTACTTCCACGAATAAAGTTGAAAAGGCCAACATTTTTATTACTTCTGCACAGCAAACACACTGACTAGATTGTGACATTCTGAATGAAGAAATTATGACGTGTTGGTAAGCAACTGCTGACATGACAAAATTCTGTTGAATTATTTCATTGATAAATGTCTTGAAAGCCAAATTTGACAGCATCTATAGAACAAAGAAGCAAAGAGATTAAAAAAAATACAACTGTTGAAGGGAAAGACTTCCTTTTCTGAACATGAAAAGATATTAGTGAGAAAGCAAATCAAACTCTTCCAAAAATGAAAACCTCATTAAGAAATGAAAGCTGGCAGTGAAAGAAAATTGTAAGCCAGGTTACTCATCTTACCCATGTTGTGTCTTTAGTTGGATCAGAAGACATCCTTGCTTTGAACAGCATGCCCTGAACAGACGAAAAATCTATGGGCATACTCTCTGCATCATAGAGCATTCCTTCTAGCAGAGGAAGGAAGCTGAAGTGACAGGTTTCCACTTCCAGCCTCACTCTGCACAAGGGACAGTGCCCTAGAGGAGACAGCCGAAAGGTCTGTTTAATTCCATAAACCCTAAAATATTCTTTAAAAGAATGCTACAACAGGCAAGTGGGAAAGCAGCCTTCAGTCCTGTTACTGGGCAAGCTGAGGATCTCCCATTCCAGCTTATCTGCAGATATACCAATTGTAGTAGATTATTTTGCACCAGCAGAGTATTGCAGAGGTATCCCACTGGAGCAGTAAATCTAGCCCAGCATATTTCATTATGGAAGCAGCTGCTGAGCCTGACATTTACATGACCTGTAAATGATATTGGTCTTCCTTATTTCACAGTAGACTAACCATCAGGGTGAGATGGGTATACTTGAGTGTGTATATATATATATATGGTTTTGTGAAGGAACTGTAGTATCAAACATTTTGGTATGAGAAATCTGCTCATAGCAACTCTGATTCTTGAAATAAGCAACATTAACATTGAATAAATTCACATTTTGTTTGACAAAGGTTTATGTGATTTGACAAATTAACTTGCCCTACCCTAGACATTGGTAACAAGGGGCTTTTTAGGTGCTTAAACATAGTGATCTAGCCCCTTCTATACACCCAGATGTATCTAAGAAATATATGTGAGACAGATACAGATAAGCACAGGGCCTGTTTTACTTCTAGAGTGGCAACTGGAAGCTAAACAGGATACCCATTTGTAAAATGGCACAAGACTCTATCTTCAGGTACCTGAATAACTGCCCTGTTGCTTATATGGGAAAACAGGAGGAAAAAAACCAGTTCAGCAAACCCAAATGCATATACTACCAGCTATAAAACTTCTGGCTGTGAGCACTGGCAACGACCACCTGCCAAGTGGTTATTCTGAACCTTTAAAAAGAAAGTCAATAAGGATTTAATGTGGCACCAGCACTAAGATTATAAAACATATGCAGTGTCGTCCTTACTTTACAGTGAACCCATCCAGACTGGCCCCTGAAATGCACAACACATGTTTTTGTTTGGCCAAGGGTGGCTGTGGATGTCACAGTGCGGGGAGGGAAGGAAGGGTGTGCATGTTGTCCAAATGCCCCGAGAACTGGGCTGCCAGTGATTTTCATTCCATCACTCCCACATTGCTCTCGCCTGTTCATCTGTCTGTCAGCCTCAGCTCCCTCCTCCCTCATTCTCCTCCATCCTCCTTACCATGAGGTGTATATCAAGGTGATGGCAAGGATTCTGGATTCAAGGTCCAACGAAAAATCTTTCATGGAAAGTACAGAGACTAGCTTGTCATTTGTAATTTTGTCTGAAAGGACATTCCATATTTCAACAGGTTAGCCTCTCCTGTCGCATGAGATGGTTGGACATCACCTGCATAAGAGAACAGATTCTTTCTAAACTGTTTGCAAGTTATTTACTATCAGTCATGCACAGTGCCTAACCACACTTTTTTTCCATGTTTCCTCACCCTGATTTTTTTAACTTAATTTTTCACCTATTTTTTCTGTGTTGCTCATTCTTCCTTCTGCCTTTATCCTAATTCAGGAGCCCTTTTCCCTCTTTGGAAAGAGGAGAACAGAAGAAAATATTGTTTAATTCTTTAAATGGGCCCTATCCTTAAGTGCTCTAGGGAAGAGTGTTGTGAAATGCAAAAGCAAGAGGTGACTTATAAACACAGGAGGCAAACAGGAGTCACAAGTTTCAGTTCACAGTGGATTTGCATTTTTTTCATTTGGATGTGTTAGACAAGGACCAGGTAAACATATACAGAATTTAAGGCTTCAGATTTCTAGGTTCAATGGTAAGGCTGGTATTCTCATTTACACAGCTATCTTATGCAAGCTGGTAGACAAGCCTCCACGGTGACATACACGTGATTTATGGCAGTCCCAGCTGATTGGTAGCAGAATTAATGCCAAAGATTATTTTTAAAAAGGAAAAGGAGAGAAAATTTACTCCTTTTCCAAGTGTGGAACTTATTTTAATTCATTCTCCTTTGAAAATACTGAAGTTATCCAGGAGTAACTGCAGAGTCATTGACAAACTTAATATATAAAAGCATTATAAAATACATATTATCAATGACTATGCAGCTATACATACATAGAATACAACATTTAAAGGAGATAAACATAGTTTATCTTTATCTTGTTTTGTTCATGTAAACTGCATTAAGCTTAAATATAGAAAAATATCTTTGACAAACTGAACTAATTTGAACACTTTGTTTTGAAAATAGAAAAACACAAATGAAAAGTGAAGAAGTTGAAAAACAAAACACACAATTCCTTTCCCTCTGTATCTTATTCCAAGCAAGTTGAACAATTTATTTCCTATCTCACCTCTTTTCTTCTCTTCCTGGCATAGTTTTCCTTTAATCATAGGATCAATTTCACTCCCTGTTTTATATAACCATTATGTAAAATTATTTTATTAGGTCCCTGTTTTCACTGTATGCATGGTACATGCTTTAGATTTCATGTACATTTTACTTAGAATATGGCATTTTGCCGTATGTTGTAATCTGTATTCCATTGTATCTTTAATTAGTCATCCACTTATTTATTAGTTATATAAATTATTATATGGGGGTAGATTTTTGTCAGCTGAATTCTCTCTGATTATCTGTTAGAGGTAAGTTCTTGCTTATTAAAGAAAGCTGAAATGAATTACATAAAATTTCCTTTCATATCCTTCAGTTCTGCTAAAAATATTTTTTAGATTGCTGGATAATTAACTTTTACCCCTTATTAGGTACAGGCCAGAGTTCTCAAAGACCCAGAAGATTAATGTACCATAGAATGTACCTGCTAAAGGAGAACAACATTATCGTTCAGCCTCTCATACTTCAGATGAGTCAATTATAAAATTTCAGTGATGGCAACACTGCTAGCTTTTTTTTACTTGAAGAGTGGCAAAATAATGAAGTGTTTCTTCCATTTTAATGCTTTCAAATATGCTTGTTGTGAGCACTAGATTCACACTGGATGCAGACTGAAAACTGATGAATTCAGAGAGCTTCTCAGTGAATAGCAAAACATGTTGGGATTATGTTGGAGACAGTGGAACAAAGCAGGGGTCAAATAAGTCAATGGATTTATATGAGGATAAATAGAAGGAGGAAGAGAAAAGAGTTGGAGGAATCAGAATGAATCAGAAGGGAAATTTTATGAGTGAAGCACTGGTAAAGGAAATGAAAATGTAGGGAGACAGAGACCTGAGTAGAGTGTTACGGTTGACAGATCAGATAGATTAATGAGTGCATACTAACTACTTTAATGTCATTTTCTCTGGCCACTGCAAAACCAGGAGTTTGTAAAGATTTGGGACTGAGTTCTTATAAACATAGAGGTAAACAGCCTCAGCTAAGTTAAAAAAAATGGAAATCAAAGAAGGAAAGAAATATGTAATTTTTAATGTTTTGTTTAAACCTTATTTTTAGCTTAAAACCACAATTTGTAATGGGCAGACTACTTCATGCTCTTGTATATTGCAGTGCAATGCACACCAATGTCCCAAATGCATGTACAGTGTCCTAAACAATGTTGACAAATAAAAATATTTCTTTTACAAGAGAGGAAGCAGAGCTGCGATCTGCATAACAGAAACCTATACTATACCTATACCATATTTATGAAAAGACATAAATGAAAGTTGAGTCAAAGGGACATTTCAGTTAAATGGCTGATTGGAAAGAATTTAAGGCTTGAACAAAACAAATCTTTTTTTTTATAAGACACAGTAAAAATGTCCCAAAAGTTAATGTGTGGGGTTCAATATAGAGAAGTGAGTCTTGGGATGGATTAGAGTTTTTATAAGATAATAAGACAAATAAGTAACAGTGAAGACAGAGGGATTATAAGTAATTTAAATTTCCCAAACCTAGAGCTAGAAAAATGAATGCACCAGTAGCAGCAGATACCACATTCCTTGATATGATTAAAAAAATATTCCTTTATCAAATAGTGAAGTCATAACAAGAAAATATTATGCTACTTTTATTTCTAGTGAGATAAAATCCTCCAAAAGTGATAGGAAACTTCAGCTTTGTAAGTCAGGAGTTCAATTCAGTTGGAATTTCAGAAAAACAAATTTTGAGAAATACTGGAAATTTTCTAGCAAGGCTGCCTAGAATGATGAGTTCAAGAATTTGAACTTGAAGAGGACACAGAATCCTGTTGTGTCCAAAGTACTAGCAACACTTGATGCTTGAATTTCAGGAAAAAAACCCACAACAAACCAAAACCCAGAAAGGGTTACAGACTTCCTAGGATGATTAAGCAGTTCTTACAGAGATGAAGAGTTAGAATAGAGCATGCAAGCATGGAAACAGGAATGTAGTAGAACTACATCTTGGCAGTTTAAAGAAATAGCAAAGACCAACAACCTATTGTGGACCTAGATCTTGAAAAGAAAATGAAAACATGACACTAATGTTTCCCTTAGCTATAAAGCGAGAAGGTAACAAAAAATGTAAAACCAGTGTACTGCAGACTGACACGAGATTAAGGATAAAAATAATGATGTACAGCCAACTATTAAAAGATGATAATGGAATTAAGTAAGAAAAGTGAGGATAGAATAATGGAAGCTACAATATATAGCATGGAAAAAATGTCTAGATTTCTCAGGATAACAAAAGGAGGGGCTAAAAGATCGACGTGAAATCACAGGTATAAATACCTAAACGGTACAGAACAGGGGAAACAATTTTAAACATCACCATCACCTTTTTGTAGGACTATATATTTATTCTAGAAACTGTTGCTCAAATTTTTCAGTACTTCATTATTTTTCTCTAGTGTTATACTTTGTACTCAAGAAGTGATCCACATTGTACAATAAAATAATTTCATATTCATATGATATCATAAAAATGTAATACTGGAAATCTTTGGAGAATTAGGCATATAACTTTTCTTACATGATAGTGAGAAGCCAATTAAAATAAATATTTCTAATGAATCCCCACTGTTATCAATGAAACATTTATAAGAGCACCAGTTCTTCTGCAGTTATAAAATAAAGCTGTGCAGTTTTACAAGTGTGACTCACGAACTACACAAATTTGCGACCTGTCTAAAACTCTGGCACCTACCTAAGCCCCACTTGAGATTTTCAGTAGAACTGGAAAGAACCACCTCAGTAATCAGTCCCCCTCTAGTACCATAGCAGTTATGCAATGAAATTACTAATTTCAGAAAGTTTCACAGAAAACAGTAGTCCACAGAAACCTATGAAGAATCTTCTAATAATCTCAAGATCTCTAATGCATATCGGTAACTTTAATGGCCACAGGAAAAGATTGGAAGAGGCTAAGAACTATCAAAGCTCAGGTTCCTGTATTAGTGAATTATTATTTAAAGGTAATTTCAAACTAATCAAAAAAGCAAAACACACAGCATTGTACAAAAGGCAAAAGAACTAAAAAGGAAGGGGAAGCTCCTTGTGATTTGATTTGCAAAAAAAAAAGTCTTCCTGATTTCAAGTATGTCTATCATTCTAACACTGAGCATGTGAGCATGGCTCAATGGCAAGGTACCTGAGAAATTGATGTTACTGAGAGCACCTAGTGAACACTAGTCTTCAGTCTGCCACTGTGTTCAATTAAGAAAAAACTTTGGGAAAGAAAAGAAACCCAAACCAAACCCTCAAAAAATTATGCATGAAAAAAACAACAACAAAAAAAACAACAAACAAACAAACAAACAAACACCAAAACAAATTATGCATGAAAATAAAAAAAAAACAACAAACCTGGCCCCATTTGGCAACAGGCAAAATTCCTGAAGCATATTAATACAACTATCCACATAGAACATATACAAAAAAAAATCAGTGTCCTTTCAAATCTCTTTGAAGATATTAATACATCAGATAGCCACAGATTCTCTTTCAAACTTCAAAAATTCTCATGTTTTCTTATCTTTTCCATAAGCATCTTTAACCTTAAAAAAATTAAGATTGTTCTTGTTATGTTTTGGAAGAGTATTCTTGAGTATTTTGGATAATGATGATGATGATTATGATAATAATAATAATGTTTAAAATTTATTATTATGTCAAAATTTGCATTTCTGTGGCTATTTTCTTCTCCTGAAATTTATATTTATTATACAGTCAATGTCCTACTCAGACTCTGTTCTGCTAAGATAAACAAGCCCATCACTTTTAATCTCACTTCTTTATACAGATACTCCTCTGTTTTAACTAATGTAGTCAACTACAGTCTGTCTTCAGATCAGATTTTTGTTTCTGGAAAAAGGCTAACCTAAGCTTTACATGTTATTCCAGAGCAGGTCCTGCCCATGTCTCAAAGAAGAGTTCTGATAATTCCACATCTGCATTAGATGACAGAATTTTCTGTTCAAACTCTCTGCATCTCTGCTTTGCCAAACATATCTTGGAACAGCCCTAGCTCTTCTCACACCTGTCTCATGGTGGCAGCTCAGATGCCTTTTCAAGTCGACCAAGCACACACATTTCTCTGTTGTTTCCATTTGGACAACTGACCAGTCTACAGCAGTTGTTTCTGTCTCCCTCCATGTCTGACTTTTCATTGTTCAGTATTATTCTATTCCTACTGCTCCACGATTTAGTCCTCTGCAATAGCGAAAATATTCTCCACTTCCTTGTTTCCCCAATTAAATGAACCCATGCCTAGTCTTTACCTGGTGGCCACTACTGCATCTATTAAACAGGATCAGTCCCAACAGTGTTGTCAAAAGTTGAACCCCCCTACTTTCTGACAACTCTCTATTTTGCTGGTTTTACCTTCTTCCCAATTTGTTAGCAATCTCTGTCATCCACACCTCATTATATAATTGTACAGGAGTCATGTAGCAGATGCTTAATATAAATCTAGATCAGTGACATTTTCTAGATTAGATGTCTTCTCTGAGAAATCAGAAATATTTTTTTAAAAAGGAATAAAATATGGATTGGTCTCTCATAATCTACCTTTACTAAAAACATGCTGATAACTGGGATACTTGCATTTCCCTCTTTGTCCCTACTCTCTCTTTCCTTCAAGAACTTTTCTAAGACAATGCCCAATACTAAGTTATACTATAAGGGAGATTGCTGGTGGATAATTTTCCTCATTTTCTGGAAAATAATCAAGCTGGTAGACAAATTCAGCAAAAAGACAGATTTTTGTCTGGGGCTGGTGGGGGAACCAAACAAAACCACAACAAAGATTGTTTCTGCTACTCGTTAATCTGCTTAATAAAAAGAGTTCAAGAAAACCTGTTCATACACTGAACTTAGAAAAATGGTACTTCTTACAGAACAGCACTGATGCAGTCTTCATGTTCAGGGATTAAAGATTTTATTAGCTCTTTGTTCCTGAATATTTTTGATTAGCAAATTTTAAGGCTAATGTTCATACAAATATTGTTGGGGAATTCAAAAGGATTCATCTAAACTTGCTTTTGACAATTGCACAGGAAGAGTGCACCTGAATCTAAAGTTAAAATATGCTTCTCAGAAGATCTTTTCTTAAAAAGAAACAAAAAAAGGTTGATAAAGAAGTGACTGCATTGTCAGGGACATTGTAACATGCAAGGAAGAGGAACCAAGAGCAGCTAACCCAACTCAGAAAACTCAGATGAGAAAAAAGAGCCTTACTTTTTCAGCAAAGTTTGCATTCAAAGAAAGAGAAAGAGAAAGAGAAATTAAAATAAAAGTTTACTGCTATTTTCACAAGCCATCATTAGCTGGCTGCAGACACCTTTGAAAAAAAACCTACATGGGCAGTTAAGGCATTTGATAAGCCTGGACAGGAAAAAAAAAACAAAATTCCAAGCCAACAAAACTTTGCTCTCCTTGGTCTCGCCTACCAAATGTCACACTCTAGGATATAATGGAATACAGAAACAAATACCCAAACTACTTGGAGCAATGGAATTAACACAGGAAAATCAGAGCAGTGCTTTCCCTGAGATAATTTACCCTCTATTGTCTAGTAGTGACATTCAGGACCTGAGAGATTTAGATGCTACCACCCTGGTGAAGTGTGCTTTTCCCTTTCTTTCTGAAGTCCTCCACACCATATTAGTGAAACTAGATATGACATCTTACTCCTTGCAGGGAATCTTGGTTCTCAGCTACTATTTGTCTTGGAAAATCTCTCTCTATGAAACATCAGCTAAACCAGATGCCTGCCAGCTTAGACTGAGATCAGAAACAAAGTAATAGCTTGAAAATCACAGAATCCTCATGAAAGCTGGCAATGCAGATAGCAACATGAGACTGAAAACAGGGTGAGAACTCAGCTAACCATGTGATTACCAAGCACATAGTCTGTCATATCCTGCATACATCAGGTAGAAGTCTGAAAAATCTATATGTTAGCCTAAAAGAACTCAAAGATTTCTAAGCAGTTATTCAGTTTGAAGTAGGTTAAGTATTTTGTATGGCTACAAACGGTGGTCACAGAGGCACACACTACAAGTAATGACCTTTCCCTGTATGTCTTCAGATCAATGAGACAGGTTACACCTACCTGTTATTTTTTTTACCTCCATAACACACCTCAAGAAAAATACATTTTGAACAGAGGAAATGAAGAGATACAAAAAGAAAGACTGTAGGTCAATTTTCCCCTGCCCATTGAAGTATCCATGTTCAGTTGCAGATAAACTAGTACATATTTGTGTAGATCTCACTTTTTCCTCATTGTTTTTTAGAGATCTACATTGCTATCCCATGGAAAACACATGCCAAAAAAATCAAACAAGAATAAGAACACCTCCACAATATAAGAAAAGAACTTTTTAAAGCCACCAATTTTTCAAGATCGTACACTTTTCTAAACTGCATTGTGGGAAGACGCTTTGAGTGTTGAATGTGTCTAACATTTAAGTTTATAATGCATGCATTAGAAATTAAAAAGGTTGCCCCAAACTTAAGGCGGGTTCTTTAATACATAAGAGTACAGCAGGTCTAGTCTGCTTCCATGACTCAGTGAAATCCCAAAACACAGAACACTCAACTCTCTCTGAGATTTAATCTCTGAAAAGTACATGTAGATCTAGCATGAACTAAATTCTCCTCCTGAAACAAACACAGACAATTAGACAGGTATTAAAATTAAATTATTGTGATGTAGCCTTATGCACAGGCATTCAACTGACAGTGAGTACACATACACTGAAAACAGAACCCGTGGCCTCTGGACTCAGACTCACACTTGTAGCTCTCATACTTGAGCTAAAGGTGAATCTGCTGGTTATATAAAAGCTTCATCATGTACCTTAATTACTGCACTACAGAAAAAAAGTGTAATGACCATAATATTCTTAAAAAGACATTTCTTGCACAAATATATTTCATATGCTAAAGTTAATTATAGAATCCATAAATTTCCACATGGGACTCTGAATTAAAAGATGAAGTATTATAAACAGAATTGAGAAGCACTTTCAATAATTTACTCAGTGAAATGATGACTTATAGAACATGGTATTGTCTCTAAATATAGCAATAAATCAAAAGTGTAAAGCTAGGAGAAGTGTGATTCATTTTTTCCTTAATTTCTTTCCATCCTGGTCTTTTTACTTCTGAAATATGAGGTAGTTTCAGCCAAAAGATGCTCTGGGCCCAAAGGATTGCAAAAATACTGTGTGCTTCACCATTCTATGCCTGTGAAGGATTGTCTGGACCTGAATTCAAAAAATTTGTGGAAGCAGAGATCAGTAAAAAGCCTGTCTGAATGCACACATCTTGCTGACTATCTAACCCTGAAGTTTATGGCGCCAAGGAGGTATACTGATGTCTCAACGCAAATGTGATGAATAATGAGTCCTTGTCCTGAGTTCTAAGAATTTTATTTTGGACAAGGTCCATTTAACCTGTTTTTCCTCATGAGTGTTCTGTCAGTTCAAAACAACTGTTAAATGCATAATTTTACTATAGTTGGTATTTTCAAATCCTCCATAATTTGTAGCATGAAACTTGAAACAATGTCCAGAGAATCATCATTCAGGATGTTTTGCTCTCTACTGTCAACTCAAATCAAATCTAAAATTCAGTTTATTCTTCCCTCTACCTTTCACTTCATATTCTGGTTCTACTTTCTTACATATTATTTCCCACTGTATGTTGTACTTAATGAGTGTAAATTCTGAGTTTTGAATTGGACTACAATTTAATCTTTTAGTTCTTAATATCCTGATATTTTCAGGCAGAAAAGTATTTTGGAAGATCCATAAAAATGCTAGCAAATCAGTAAAATTTTCATAAACATTATATGTATGTGGGTATTTTTATTTTCACTAGAAGGTACAAAATAATTTAAGGTTACTAACAAAAAAAAAAAAGAATTCCTAAGCAGTTTCCCTAAAATTAAGTTCCACATTAAGTAAAATCCATATTGCAATATTAATATTTTAAGGAATACAGAAATTCAGAGTACCACCTGTTGGTGAAAAATAGAAGTGACTAAATAAAAGTGACTAAATTCCTGCTAAATGGTAGATGCCATGCTTTGGTGAAGAGCTGGAATCAATCACGGCTCTTGACAATTTGCCAGGCTACATAATGTGAAGGATAATGGCAAGAAATTCCAGTTACTTATTATTTAATTATTTCAGGTTGATAATATGTAGTGCTGATTTAGCAAACCGCATTTCAAGTACTCTGCAAACATTATCTAATTTGTTTATAAATATGTCTCTCTGTTTTGAGCTTTTATTTATGCTATGCTGGACACACCAATAAGCAACACAGTAAAAAGAGAGAAGCAGTAGAATGTAAGAAGATTTAATATAGCACAGAGCCCAGTCTAATATTAACAACTGTTATGTCAAAAGCTGAGGTTTTAAAAGCTGCAGTACTGCAGGCCAGACTGTATCATTAAAGCACAACAGTGGAGATGGTATAGAGAGGATACTGAAGGCACTGAAAGACAGCTTTTTCCCTAAAAGAGGTGAAACACACACATACCTCAGCCAGCCACTGAAGTCAGATAGGGACACAGTCACACAAACACATACACACACACACACACACAAAAACAACCCTAGAACTTGAGCAGTGCAAAAGCTGCTGTAGTTTATAGCTGCTACAAATGCTTGTGCCTGTTTACAGCAGAGCATTTTTCCATGTATCTCCACAATACAGACCAGGAGGTTTTTAATGGTTCTCAGCTTCAGTCGTCTTGAAAGACTTGAAAGTTTTTCTGAAGTTTGCCATTACATGAATTAATATCCTGGAGCAACTACAGGCATGAGATTTAATGCATCCTGTGTTAAAAACACAGTGTAAATCTCAGCTGACTTAACTTCTTTCAGATCTAAGAACATACACATCCACAAGGCCTTTTTTGTTTTCGTAAACAGTGAGTGACATTTCTTACCAACTCAAGTACATGAAATAAATAATAAACCAGGTATGAAGGAAAAAAGGTATCGATTAAATAAAGAACAGTACAGTCCATTTACTTTTCTGAAGTACAAATTTACAATAAATTTTGGCTTATTTTTCTTTAAAGCCTGTTTCACTAATCAGGAAGAAAAATAAAATGCAAGATTTCTGAAATAAAGTTTACTTCATGATGGATCTAAATTCATTACAAGAAAAAAGGGGAAAAAAGGTATATATTTGCACCCATTTTTAGGCAGTGTTATTGTTTATAAGATGCAGGTGACCAGATAGCCTTGGAGCAAAGAAAGCTTTCTAGAGCTTTCTTTTTTCTGTTTTTGTTTGTTTGATTTTAACTTGAAAGCTCTTCAAAAATGCATATACCTAACCCTGCCTGGCTAAACATTTAGAGTCATGACTCAGGTCTTGGTCTGAGCAAACAAAAACTCAGAAAGAAAGAAGCAGCCTATAAAGCTCCTGCAGGCACATTGGAAAAAAATAGCTAGTGTCCCCCAATGTGCTCAGATGCCTCAGAAATGGCTCCAACTAAAGAGGTGGCTGCTTCAGACACTGGGTGACATCAAAATTGTCTGAAAGCATTTTTTCAGTTGGTGTTGTGGTATTTTGGATCACCATTACATGATCCTCCATCTCTGCCTGCACTGCATATGCAGTATACACATATGTGTATGTATGTATGTATATTTAGGTATACAGTCCATATGTATATGGATTTATATAAATATATATGTCCTTAGCACTGAGCAATGGATACTGTTCCTGGTGCCTACCTGCTTACCACGCACTCACTGACCTTTTAGTGCTGGAGTCTTTTAAAGACCTGTCTGTCTCCTTCTAATGACCTTTGAAGGGCTAAGACAGAAGCTCCACCATTGGATGTTGAGGCTCCAAGTGCTTAGCTGTCAAAAGAACAAAAAAGAAAGACAGACTGCATCTGAAATACTTATCTCCATCATGTGTACATACTGCAATAAGTGCATTATGTCAAGCTTGGCTTATGAACTCATTTTCACTATTTGGTAGTATACAGTATCACTGGGATTTATTGAAACTTGACTAAAAGTGTCTTTTGGGGAACAGAAAGCACTAAGTACAGCTATAGTATATTTCTTTTCATTTTTTGAGCAGGCAATGCATCTTTCTCATGCTGCCACTGACACAAAAGTCAGTCTTTATTGTTGCTTAGAGAAAAGGCTTCATAAGAATCTAGCTGTCACTTGGAGACATCTCTCTGTGACTGTCAGGATCTTTAAGATAAATGTGTGACTCCTGATGGCAAGCTTCAGCAAATGAACTAGCCCACATGTACAAATCAATCAGTAAATTTATATATAAGTATATAGTAGTCAGTTTAATACACATATATTGCTGGAGATGTTTTGTTATTTATGTCTTGTCACTAAATTCTGACCCATAAGAATTTATTTTTTCCTATACTTTCTCAATTCACTTCCTAAAATATAACAGGAATCTATTTAATCTTATGTAGTCAAGGAACATTTCAGTGCATTTTCACTGCATATGACAACTGGAACAAAAATAGGTATTTGAAGTTTTTTACAAATCAGTTAATGGAGGGTCTAATACATGTGATAATCAGAGGGCTTATGGTCTTCTTCCCTTGTACAAACAAATGTTTTCTTTTACAAATAAGAGTAAAGAAGCATGGGAATAATAATTTAAAATTTATCTAGACTAATCAGCACCCTTGATTTAGCAGTGGTCAATATCACATCTTTCAGATAGAAACTTTTCACGTCTACTAGAGATAAATACATGAATGCTAGCAGTAAGATGAAAAGGATGAATATTGCAAACAATACCTGACCTTATTTAGCTATGTCAGTAGGATATTATCAAAATCAAAGATTTGTTGGTACAATAAAATGCAGGTAATAAAAATATCAAGAGGAAAAAAATAATGAGTCCTGCACTATGCCAAGCAGCTGGGTTGAAAAGTTTCATAAAGAAACCACATTCTCTTCTGAAAACTGTTGAGTTTTCTCATCCCACTTCCTACTGGAAAGATGGTTCAAAGTCTCATTTTGTTAAAGAATATCTTCTGAGTTCCAACCTAACCTTACTTGTGCACACCATACAGCCATTTTTTGGATTTTTTTTTGTTTGGTTCTTTTTTTTTTTCTTGTATCAATATTACCTTTTGGCTTTAGAAATGCCTGCACAGTTTTCGCTCTAGAAAAGTAGAGAGAGAAGTGAAGGTCTCTCACAGAGGGATCAAGTGTGTGTCATTCAGTCTTTGTTTGGTGAGAGTATTAAACCATTTTCTGTTAGTCATTGTTTGCGGAAAATTCTGCCCTTTCCCTAAGCAGTCTCTGTACTCCTTTTAATATAAATTCAGTTTTCTTGAACGTGGGTGGTCACAGTATACATAGTACTCTTCATTATAATTTTCTAGGGCCTTGCACTAATACTTCTTACTCTCCTGCAAATTCTTCTGTGTTTAATTGCATTTCTTTTCTCTGGGCCACATCACACTGATAACTTATAATTCATCCTGATGAACTCAAACTTTTCTCCTCCAATGTCATTTCCTTTTCATGAACCTTTTATTTATAGAAGAAAATTCTTTTATCAGTTCTTACTAGCAAGACTTTCTTATTCTTGTTCTATACCAATTTCTGTTTGCTTCTCTAGTCTTAATTGCTTTTTCTTCTACAATATATTCCAAGTTTTGTACACCGCAGAGGTCAAAGTAATTTATCTGCAGTTGCCTAGATAACTTTTTCCCTCTGAAAAGTTACTGCTTCATGAACTATTTTCCACATATACAACACTGGACTTTTACTAAAAAATCATTGCTACCAGACTCACTTGAGCACTTTCCCATGTTTCTGTAGTCAAAAATCTAAAAACTGAAGGCAATCTATCCCACCAGGTAGCCCACTCATTACACTGAGGAGGTACCTGATGAGGAGGTACTGACCTTCTCAATTTTTCCTGTCATTTGATACATCTCAGTTTCTACTTCCATACCCCTGCTACATATTCAGCAACGTCCCATTTTCTGCAAAGAGAAGCAGAATACTAATTGAGACTGGAGCCACACCTGTAGTTTTTTTGACCCCTTCATCACTGATCATGATGAGCTCAACTTTGGTTAATTATCATCTTCTTTCTTAACTTTCTGACTTCCTTGATAAGATTCCTCGATGACCAATCTTTTATTTTTTTCCATCCTTATAGTTTTCAAATTTTTTCTTAGTATCCTGTTTCAGCTGTCTAGTTATCTAGCTAAATCTAGCTAAATCTCTTCCCTACAAAATCTCCCTTTTCCTTGGCAACAAACTCCAAGTACTCTTTGTATGTTTCCTTCACGTTATTCCAGAGCCTTTGACACACAACTCATTTCAGTCTAAATTCCTTTATATACCACAAATCCATTATTTTGAACCAGAAAACTTTATTTAGTAGCCTGTTTGTTTATCCTTCCTTTTAATTTAAGCTGAACCAGCTCAAGGTATTGGATTGTGTACTTAGTACTTATCAGTGTTCTGGAATAGCTTTATTTCTTGTCATTGTATCACTCTTTAATGAAAAAATCTCTCAGCTACCCCAAACAGAAATGACAGTGCTATTCTTACTAATAATTTTTCTGCTATCCATATCCAGGAAATAAAAAATCTGGTAAGTACACAAATGGAAATACTTGTAGTATTTACGATATGAAGAACCACAGATTTAAATTCTTGGAGTCTATAGAATATTTTTTATGTTGTTGTAGTGGTACTCATTCAACTACTATATTAATTCAGGGACTCTGCTCCTTTTAAAATCTAGTTCAGTCATGCTTGAGCTATTTCAGTGAGAATATTTGTCCTCTGTAATAGCAGTTGGTAGATTTTTCTTTGTTCCCATCAGAATGCTTTTTTTTTTCACCTTATATCCAACTTTCTTGTTCTTATTCTGTCTGGCAGGCAGTTCAGTTTCCCATTCTCTAATTCTGATTTGGCTTCAGGACTGTCAGTTTTTTCACAGCAGTCCCCACTAGCAAAAACTTACACAGATTCGTAATGCTTGAAGAAGTCCCTTATATTTCCCAGGTATTTCACTTACAGTTTTCTCTTCTAGTCTCTTTGACATCATTCACCTTTTTTTGAATTCCCGACCCTGGCTGCCTCCATTTTCTTCTTCCTCTCCTCTGCTGGAAAGAGTCTTCTTTCTCCTTGTCACCCCATCTTCTCTTTTTACTCCTCCAGCTCAGCAAAGCTTGTTCCTCAGGGAACAAAAATACTTCTTTACCTCAGGAATTATCCAAGCCAAATGAGGAAATAATTGTGAGCTATTGTTTTGATTCCCCGTTCAGCAGTGAAGAGAGGGAAATATAGGAAGTTGCTGCCACAGTGGGATGAAGACTACATATGAGATCCGAAAAGCAGATGATCTTTACCTCTGCTTAGCTCCTGTCAGTCAGGCCATATATCTGAGAATTAGTTGTCTTATTTAATTAACAGTTTATGCAATTATGGGCCTAACAGCACAGGTCTTAGCCAGGCAAGGCTCCTGCTGAGTTTTCAAACTGACTTTTCTCCAAGTTTTGTCTTTCTAGACTTCAAGATCAAGAACAAGAGAAATAATAGCTGGGTTCCCTCTCTTTTGTATCTGGACTGATTCCCACACCATCTGTTATAATTTTTAAACTTGCTTGTGCTCCAGGGTTCCCTACAGAAGCAATGTGCTGAGTACATTACTGAATCAGTTCTGTTTCAAAAAGCAATGACATCATTATCTAGCTGAGTCCTAGCAACCTTCCAGTGTCAGGCATTACTTCAGAGTTTCATTAAAGTCTTATTTATAACTCAAGAGTTTAGTCATCAGCAAACATGGTAGCTTAGGTTCATGAGGTACAATATTAAGTTTTATATTTATGCAATGCCACAAAGATAACCAGCAATCTTCACTTGTTATAAGAAGCTCCTTCTGGTCCAGATTTGTCCCTTACTCACTCTATGTAGTCTCCTGCATAAAGGAGTAATTTCCTGACTAAACTTCCCAGAGCCTCAACCTTCGAGTGACAGTGGAAATGACAAGGGAAACTCCGAGATTATTTAGAAATGTCAAGCCCAGTGATATAGCAGCAAGTGTTTTCATTTTTTTCTGTTTTGTTAACCGTAGCATTGAGTCGGCCTTACACTGAGAAAATAACGGATCTATTTCTGACGACTGTAATAACTGAGGCTTATGAGGTCTATCCCAGTTGTGAGCTCAAGTGCTGCAAAGTCAATGAAAGTTTATAAAATGTTCCGATAACTGTTAATAACATATACTGAGGGGGAAAAGTACAAAAGAGAGAGAAAAGAGAAAAAAAAATCTAAGAACGAATCACGTCAGCCTGTGGATCCCATAAAAGGACTACACTGAAGCCACCTTTGGTAAAAAAAAGCAGTGTGGAAATGAATGAAACAAAACTGGTGTGGTGGAAACAGCCTGTTCAACATCTGCCCTCAATCACTGCCTTTTCATGGTCTTTGAAAAGGCAGTTTGAAAGGAACAGGCGGACACAGAATCCAACCATTAGGAAGACTAATAACTATTTTTTTTCACTCCAGAGACTTTGGCCTTTGTTTGTGAGCCCTGAACTCGCCTCCCTAAGGGTGTTAGTAGATTAGCTCATTATAAAGTTAGCAAAAATCCCTTCCTGATTAATGTGAGGCCTTCCTTCTCTGTTATCTCCCTAGAATCCAGGGGAAGGACTTTGGTGATAGAATCTCCTGTGATTGAGCTCCAGCCTTGGGTGCTAAAAATCACGAAAAAAAAAAATCATATATCTCCTCTATTACCAGACTTCACTTTCTCCATATGTGTTTGTTTTCCTTAAAAAAAAATAAAAAATAAAAAAATTCAAAGAACTGAAAAACAGAAATATCCTTTTCCCCTATGACATATATATCCCTATGACAACATATTAGATTTTAACTAGTGGATTCTTACATAAAAAAGGTCTTTGATGCTTTTTGGTCATAGTTTTCAGTTCTGTAATCAGGTTTGATTTTTTTATTTTTTTTTTAATCATTACTTCTTTTTTTAACACGTATTTCCTAGTTTCTGTGAAGTGGTAATTAAGTACAAGTATCTCTACTTAAAACCTATTTACCATCTGACACTGTTACAATGGAATTGCTGTATGAATATTGATAATTCAGTAGGTGTATTTATCCTTTTGGAATAAAGGCAGTTGTATAGAAGGTCAAGTATAACTAAGCAATCCAATGTGACTCCAGATCTGCTAAATCATGCCACTGAACATACCACCCTTCATGGGCTGAGGCAGAAGGTCTGAGGAGCTAGCAGAGTCTTGGCTGAGAAATAAGAGGACATCAGACCACAGAGACAAAGAACACTGTTCGCACTGCAGCAGCTATTGTCCAATCCACTTTCGTCCATTCCTGGAAAAGTTTTTGCCCTTGCTTTCCCTGCCAGAATACAGCTGCTGCTGACTAATGAACCCTGCTCAGAATAACCACACTTTGCTGTAAGCAAACCACCACAGACACTATGCTTCGCCCTCGACTACTGATGGAGAATATAACTGAAATATATGTTCTCTTTAGATAGACCTATGATAGCTTAAAATACATTTTAATTTGATAAATGGGTCGAGGGCTTATGGAGAACTATGCATTGTATACTTACCTTTATACGAATAGTGCAAAACAGTAAGGCTTTCACTGATCTTGTCTGAATAATAATTTTTATGGGTTAAAGGATTTTTCCATTTTTTCAGTGTAAAAGATTACCATGGTATATGAAAAATATATCTTCTTTTCACAGGTAGCAGGATTGAAGGATAAATAGAACCCAAAGAGAAATTATTCTGAAATCATATGATCTTGTTAATGCTTAAGTAATTTCTCCATGAATTATTTAAAAATCTCTGTTCCTTAGACATGTTCCCCACTGCCTAATGAATACATGATTCAGGTAATTTGACCTTCCTTTTGCACCATCATGCTCTTCCCACGGTCTTGCCACAGCCTTATTCCTTACCTCATTCAACTATTTATTCTCATGTTTCATTTTAGACAGAATTCATTCCAGGGCATATGACTCAACTTAAGTATTTAATTATATTTTAGCAGGTAAAGTTTAAGAGTTGCATCACTGGGTAATTTTTATATCACTCAGTATAATATCACATATCAGTTTATACTAATATACTGTTCTCTTTATTATAGGAATATACGGTTTATCTCCTCTTTAGATGACACACTATTTAAATCCTGCATTAATGAGGGTTTAAATAAACATATCTACTTTATGATAGCTTGCTTTATGGTTGAAGGGGGTTCAGCTGGCCAGTTGTTCAGCTGTAATTCATCACAGTGAAATAGCATTGATATTTACTGATTATAGGAGCTTCAACAAGCTGGATATGCAGTATTTCCTTGCCGGCTGACACCACGATCTATTTAGTTGCTGGTACATTTGTATTCTGAAACTAATGTTATGAGGCAATTAGGTTCCATATTCCTAAAAGTATGTATTACTGTAAAATGAAAGTACTAACTGGCCATGAATCGTTCATTTCTTAATGTTTTTAAATCATTATTAAAGTTGTTCATCTGAAATGATTTAACTTCTTTTTCAGCCTCTAATGTTCAAAATGCAAGATATACTTTAGTTGCAAGAAACAAGCTGTAAGATGGAAAATCCTCAGCTTTATTTTAGCTCTGAATTTATTATTTTCAACCTATTTTTCTTCTGTACTCAATATGTACAAGTTATGATGTAGTTAAGTGATTTAAGTAGACCAAAAATAAGGAAAAATCATTCTCTGCAGTATGACCAATGACTCCTCTACCTGAAGTTTATTGTCAGTATTATCTCCTACATATAAAATTCTTCAACCAAATTTTGGTTGCTAACAATGCTTAGCCAATTCGTATTAATTTTTCATTATATTATGAAATAAAGATTGTGCAAAGTAATCTCCAAAGAGCATTGAGGTTTATATAAATGGAAGCTAAGGTGATATTTCAGTTCAAATGAAACAAGATATTGATTTTCCATAAGAATTCTGATCTTTCATTCAGCAGTGCACTCCCATGATGGTGCTACAGGAATATACTCATTCATGTATAGAGATCCTCAGACTTATTCATCTGCTTGAAATGAATGTTATAACGGACAAAACATCATGGTTCAGAAAAAATGTATAGCAGCAACCAACTGATTATACACAGAAGTTTGTAACACAATTCAGATTATGCTTTCAGGAAGCTGCTACAAAGGCCATCTTTGGGGAAGATACAGAGGGAGCTGACAGCAACCTAGAAAAACTCTTCCGTGATAGTTACTGGTTTTGTTCTTAGTCTTTGTTTTAGTTTTAAAAAGAAGAAATAGAAGATTGGCAGTTAGCAGGAGAGAGGCTGTCATGTTGATCCAAGGGCTGGAGCACCTCTCCTATGAAGACAGGCTGAGAGAGTTGGGGCTGTTCAGCCTGGACAAGAGAAGGCTCCGGGGAGATCTTATAGCAGCCTTCCAATACCTGAAGGGGGGCTACAAAAAAGCTGGGGAAGGACTTTTCATAAGGGTAGTTAATGACAAAACAAGGGGAAATGGCTTTAAGCTGAAAGAAGGTAGGTTTATATTAGATATTAGGAAGAAATTCTTCACTGTGAGGGTGGTCAGACACTGGAACAGGTTGCCCAAGGAAGTTGTGGATGTCCCCTCCCTGGAAGTGTTCAAGGCCAGGCTGGATGAGGCTTTGAGCAACCTGGTCTAGTGGAAGGTGTCCCTGCTGATGGCAGGGGGATTGGAACTAGATGATCTTTAAGGTCCCTTCCAACCCAAACCATTCTATGATTCTATGTTGCAGGTAAGGTTTCTATGCAAAAAAGAGCATTCATAAATAAAAATGACATTTTTATTTTGCTCAGGAAAATTGTTGATATTTCTGTTTTTCCATTTGCAAGCACTAGTGTTCCCATAAGAATGGAAATTCTCCATTGTTTACACCTATAATACATAGACATATGCATGCATGCACACACACACACACACACA
>NW_010317759.1:0-306 GCF_000700745.2 Antrostomus carolinensis
GACACCGTTTCTGTCCGTAGTGCCTCAAAGGCGGTGCAGTGACTGTCCCAGAAACGCTGCTCTTCATATCCACTCTGGATGGAAACCTTCACGCAGTGAGCAAGAGCACAGGTGACATCAAGTGGACCCTGAAGGATGGTGAGTGGTGGCCCCGGGGGGTGCTGACTCACAGCCTGGCTCCCTGGACTTGTCACTAGCTGGGGTTCAGGGATGTACCCCCCAGCCTGGCTCTGGCTGGTCCTGCTCTGAGCTGGCACTTCCTCCAGCCCTGGGGACACTGCAGCTCCAGCCCCAGCACGGCTGTGG
>NW_010317759.1:384-1043 GCF_000700745.2 Antrostomus carolinensis
GCCTGGGCACGGCCACGTGCGGCTGCGCTCGGCAAACACTGCCACGTTGTCCCCGCGCAGGGAGAGGCCGCTGACGTGTTTCACTCTCTTTTTCAGATCCTATTCTGCAGGTGCCGGTTTATGTGGCAGAGTGAGTGTCACCCCCAGGGCTGTCCCCGTTGTGGGACAGGCAGCTCATGGGCTGCGCAGGAGCTTGTGGAGCTGCACGCCTGCCCTGGTGAACCCATGGATTCCCAGCGAGAAAGGGGAACCTCAGAGCAATGAACCTCCCAGCCCACGCCATGGCATTGCCGTAAACCCACCCCTGTGCTGGCACCTCGTGTGTGAGGAGGAGGAGGAGGAGTAGCTGCTCCCCCCTGCCGGAGCCTACAGACACTCAGCAACACCACACAAAAGCGTGGGAGGGGAACTGAGGAAAGTCCAGCTGAGAGCACTGGGGAAGGGCTGGACTGGCACCGAGTCCAGCCCCTCCTGGGGAAGGCAGGAGGGCAGCGAGCTCCCGGGCGGGCAGGGCACCCGGCCAGGGCGGCTGGTGGGCGCGGGCGGGCGTATGGAGTTACGGTGCTGACCCAGAGCGGGAGTTCATCTCCTGCCAAAGCCGGTGCTGGAGGTTTCCAGGAAAGGTTGAGCCCCGCAGTGAATCACCCTGGAGCAAAAGG
>NW_010317760.1:0-1826 GCF_000700745.2 Antrostomus carolinensis
TTACCATGAGGAAATTCACCCCTTTCCAGAACTCAGGTGCCCAAACCCACCAACCTCCTCCTCCCAGGGCTGGACCCTGCCCATCCACCCCTGTCTGCATGCCACCACCTCTCCCATTGCCACTGCTAATGTCATACGTGGAGATGACACAGCTGAGGGGAGCAAAGGACCCCATATGCTCATGGCAGTTGCCTTGTGATGGCTCCTCCTTGGGCACCGAAGGACAGGTGGCATGTCCTTTATCCCCCAAAGTAGCACACATGGCTGCTGCCAGGATCAATCCCCCAGTTTTCAGGCAGTGTGGGTACAGTGAAAGGGGCAGGACCCCATAAGACAGCAGCCCTGGCCCAGAGAGGAATGGAGCATTTTTGGGGC
This sequence comes from Antrostomus carolinensis, assembly GCF_000700745.2. Classification (NCBI taxonomy): domain Eukaryota; kingdom Metazoa; phylum Chordata; class Aves; order Caprimulgiformes; family Caprimulgidae; genus Antrostomus; species Antrostomus carolinensis. The sequence continues at coordinate 376 of NW_010317760.1, forward strand.
TTTCCAGCCTGACAGCTTCATTCTAAGCCAAACAAGGGCATTTCTCAGATGGAATTTTGAATTTTCCAATCTTGGACAATTTTTCTTCCATTACTATTGCAAAGGCCTTAGATTTCCATGTGGTTTCTTTGCTTCTGAAAAAATCAGCAGTGAGGAGTGGGGAGGGCTGTGGAGAACAAGGCATCAAAGACTGACCCCTTTGCAGGCTTTGCGGAAAATGTCTGAAAAGTAATTTTTCAGATCTCCACTAGAACACTCCATCTGGAAAAACAGCCAGATTTGGAGCATTTACAAAGAACTGCAAGAAAAACCCAAATGGCTTATTCTCAATGCCTTTCACCCACAGCCTGGTTGGGCTATGTCCTCCCAACCACACTGGAGCATCTGTGGTCCCCATATCCCTGCCCCCTCCCAGAACCCACATCCCATCTTTTACGCCCTCAGTTTGGGAGATACTTACTAAATAAAGAGGACACCATAGGCAGCCAAGACCAGTCCAGCTGTCCAACACACTGCCACGGCTCCGCTTCCCACCACGGCCCCCTTGTCACAGATCTTGGTGGTGGGGGGCGGCATGAAAGAGGAGGTGCTAGCGCTTGTTGTCTCTGCAGGGATGGAGAGTGGATGGTGAGGGGAGTTGGAGTGCTCTGGGATGTGTCTTGTAGGGTCAGCTCTGCTCCCCTGACAGTGGGGACATGGCACTGTCCTGTCCCCAAATTGGCCCTCTCACTGCCATGACACATTAGGGCTGAGCTGGAGGGCTGGGATGATGAGCCAGGGGATGGTATGGTCCATCAGACCTTCCTTGCTCTGACACTGGACCTTCTGCTTGGAGATGCTTTCACTAGCAGGCAGAGCTGGGCATCCCTCCCAGCCCCATCCTGCCCAGCTGGGCTGCTCTGAGCAGCAGCTCTGTGGGAATTTTGGCTAAGAAGACATGGTGACATGGCTCCTTCCTCTCAGCAGGGAGCATCCACTGCCCAGGGAATGTCCCAGACATGGCCATGGCTGCTGGGCTGGCTCACAGAGCTTGTTCTCCTTGGTACAGGACCAGAAGGGTTGTCTGTCCCCATGGAGGGCTGCAAGGCTGCAGAAAGGGCCTGGATGGGAACTCAGACTGGGGCAGCTTCAGTCACATCTAGAGGGTCCCAGAGTGCCCCCAGCCAGACAATCTGGGGAGGATGCTGGGGGTCACAGAGGTTCTGTCTCGGTGTCTTTCAGACACCACTGAGGTGTCACGGTGAGGCTCAGCCCCAGAGGTGGGGTGTCCCACATCAGCCCTGCATGGCTGCAGCCAGCTGCATGCACAGGGACATGTGTATGAGGGACACATGTGTGAGGGACGTGTGTGTGCCTGCACAGGGAGCAAGCAGGTGCCATTGGATCTGGTATTTGCATTTAACATGATGCAGGTGGGTATAGAAGTGTCCTGGTTTTTAGCTGGAACAGAG
>NW_010317761.1:0-218 GCF_000700745.2 Antrostomus carolinensis
TGGCCAGGGCAGCAGGGAAGGAAGACTCATCCTGGCTCCTTGTGGGACAGGTGGGGTCTGGTGTCCTCAGAGCAGCACCACTGCACCACATGAAGCATCCCACCTCAACCCTCCTGCCAGCAGGCCCAGCCCCACGGCCAGGTCTCTCCCATCCCTCCATCCCCACGGGCTGGCACCAGCAGCAGCCATGGTCAGTCACAGAGGACACCCAGCGCCAC
>NW_010317761.1:439-3208 GCF_000700745.2 Antrostomus carolinensis
GAGGAAGCAGCAGAGGCAGCAGCTCCTTTGATAAGCAGCTTCCTGAACACTTTCAAACCCTGGTGTTAGATCGACACACACGGCGCCTGCGGGTTTGTGCCGAGACCGACGGAGCCCATGCCACAGGGCAGCAGGTAGGCAGCCCCCAGCCCACCATGGCACCCGCTGCAGAGGGGACCCCGCCAGGCAGAGCTGGGCCCTGGCACCCACGGGCAGTGGGCATGGTGCTTCACTGATGGGCAACCCGGGCAGGGCTGGGATGCTGGGCAGGGTGATGGGGACACTCCCTGCAAGTGTCAGCAGCTGGGGCTCTTCCCAGAGGCCTCCTGCTTGCCAGGGTCTTGGCTGGGGCATCTTCCAGGTGTTTCCTGGCTAGTGTGTGCTCCTGGAGAGCAGCTGCTCTTGCTCTGTCTGGACACCCTGGCAGCACAGGCCCCCCCATGGTGCCCTGTGTGGGGCATGGGGATGGTGCACATGGCAGCGATAGTATTGCCACCCCCAGAAATGCCACTGGGCAGCAGGGAGTGATGGAGAACAGCTCCTGCCCCAGCCGTGTTCCCAGACAGCATGGTCACCGCATGGACCAAGTTCTCTACAGGACCTCCCTGAACTGATGCAGTACCCGGGATCCAACTCTTTGCCCATCAAGAGCTCTGACTCCACAGCATCTCTGGTCCCTTTGGGTCCATCTCCTCCTCATGGAGGGATCTGGGGATGAGAAGGAGCCCCATGATGCCAAGGTGCTGCCTGAACCATGAAGAGCTCTGCCCAGAGGTGAACCAGCATCACCCACATCTCCCCACCCCTATCAGGGGATGTCCCAGGGCTGGTGGTGGTGCAGGCTTGGCACCCTCTTCCAGCTGGGCTACCCCATCGCCTCTTGCTCAATCCCACAGATATAACAGTTTCCTCTTGATGGTTGCTGAAACCTGTGGGATGGAGAAGGCTGTCCCAGGGTCATCTCTCCCTCACCAGAGACATAAGGCTGTTGAGGGTGCCTGGCCTTGTGTCTCCCAACAAGCAGGAGCTGGCCAGGTTATTTGTGGTGCCTACAGCTCACCTCGTCTCCCCTGTCGAATGCTGCTGTGCTCATGAGGGTCTCAGCTCTCCCTCCTCTCCACCGTGTCCCCAGGCTGAAGCAGACATGCCAGGGAACAGTTGGCAATACATGGCAGCATGTGCTTCCCATGGAGGTGGAGAGCATCTTGGGGTACCCCAAAATCAGATCATAATCTGGCAACACAGGGTGTGGGTGTCCTCTGTTCCGCAGAAGCAGGTGGCCGTTGCTGCTGTGCCGAGGGTCACCATTGGGTGCCTGTGTGGGCTGCAGTGCTGTGGGCATGCCAGAGGGTGAATGTGCTGGGAGGTCTCCCTATGCCAGGGCAGCTGAGGACCCCAAACCTGTCCCTTGCTCAGGGACTGTCTGTCAGGAGGTCCACCCAGCCTCATGGTATCTCTCAAATCTGCCTTGTCTTTTCCAGCTGCTTCTCCTCCGATGGCTCTTTGATTTCCCAGGAGCTGAGGGCCCCCCGTGTCCACTCCCCGTGCTTCAGGACGAGGGCTTTGTGGTTGCCACAGCATGGTACAAGCCTGCTTGGTGTGCTCCAGAGTTCATAACGGCAGCCTGACAGCCCAGGCAGCCAGGGCAGACATGGACAAGACGGACAAGCCCAGTCCCTCTGCCAAGAAGCACGTGCGACTTCAAGAGAGGTGAGCATGGCTGGACAGTGCCTGCAGCCCAGACCCTGTGCTGCCCATCTCAGCATAAATGGCAAGTACCCAAGGTACTGCTCATCCTCAGACCTTGGGCTCCCCCAAACTTCCTTCCCTGAGCCCAGCCCTGCCGGCCTGCTGCCTGCTGACTTTTGCAGATGCCAGAGCTGAGCATGGAGGAGCCCTGACCCCCTCCAGCCCAGCCTGGGCCAAACCTAGATACCGTCCTTTGGGGACATTCCAGCAAAAAGGCTGGAATGACCAGTTAGTTCCTTGTTCCTCAACCCTTCTGGGGTCTCTGCCTGATCCCTTTCTTCATCTCATGTTATTCCCTGCCTGACTTTTGCGCGGTGTGGGGCAGTTTTAACTGACGATGAAGTAGGATGGGCTGCCTTCATGTCCCGAGATGGCAGAGCGTCAGACAGGGATCCCTTTGCCTCGCAGGAGGGGCTCCAATGTGTCGCTGATGCTGGACATGAGCTCTCTGGGGAGCGTGGAGCCTATTCAGCCTGTCTGTACACCTCGAGACATCACTCTGAAGTTCCTGAGGACATCCAGCCATGTGCTGAGGAGAGAGGAGCTCCAGCAACGCGCCCAGAGCCTGACACAGCTCCAGGAGGAGTTTTCGGTACGATACTCCCCTCCCCTGTCCCACCTCATACAAGGGCTGGCAGTGGGGGGGACAGTCAGGGATGGACATCTCCAAGGCAGGCTGCAAGTCCAGCTGTGCCGCACAGCGCCGGTGGCAGGGAAGGTGATGTGGGCAAACAGAGGTGAGGGGAGCCCTGGATATCCCCTGGCTGCCTGCTCCCTGGTGCACACAAATCCCCCTTGTGTCCCTGGAAAGCCTGACCCCGCGCTCCCATGCCAAGTTCTTCTCCCAAGCTGGCCTCTCTGGAAGGTGTCCCACTGCATCTTGGGTAAGAACAGAGCTCATTCCAAGAGCTGACATCTCTGGTGATGCTGCTCGATCCCTGGGTCAGACTCCCATGGCCTGGGTGACAGCTCTGCCACGACGAGGGGACAAAAGCAGCAGCAATGATGTTTTTGATAGAA
>NW_010317761.1:3231-3594 GCF_000700745.2 Antrostomus carolinensis
ACCGTCCCAGCCACAGCTTCTCTGGCCAACCTGGGACACTGTCTCACCACCCTCACACCAAAGAATTTCTTCCTCACATCTCAGCTCCATCTCCCCTCTTCCAGTTTCAAGCCATCATCCCTTGTTCTCTCACTCCCTGTCCAAAGTCCCTCCCCAGCCTTCCTGGAGCCCCTTCAGGTACTGGAACGTACTTTTCCTCATAGTTGTTCTTTCCTCCTGCAGAAAATTCCACCGAACTTTGTCAGTCCGGAGGAACTGGAGATCCCTGGACGTGCCTCCAAGGATAGATACAAAACCATCCTCCCCAGTATGTGCCTCTGCATCCCTTTGTCTCACATTTACCCAGGTGCCAGGTGCAGAGAA
>NW_010317762.1:0-21533 GCF_000700745.2 Antrostomus carolinensis
CCTCTCTCCAGCTGCAGTTGCTGTTGTGCAGGTGGGTTTTTTCGCCTTGACTATGTTATCCCAGAGGTGCTGCCACCATCGCTGATGGGCTTGGCGTTGGCCAGTGGTGGGCCTGTCTTGGAGCCAGCTGGCATTGGCTCTGTTGGACCCAGGGGAAGCTTCTGGCAGCTTCTCACAGAAGTCACCCCTGCAGCCCCAATGCTACTGAAACCTTGCCAGGTAAACTCAATACAGTCAGCAAGTGCCAACATTTACTAAATACATTGAGAGGACAGTTTCCAGCAGGTCCAGTGACTTGCCATCCACACAGCTACCTTTTGGTCCCTGTCTTTCCCATACTTTGTAAGGTGAACTGCCTCAGTTTAGGTGAGCCAAATTGGGCAAAAATAGGAAGATTTCAAACACAGGAGTCAATCCTTAGTTTCTATTCAAAAAAAGTTCTCAAACACAAATATAGTTCATATTGTTGAAATTACACTTGAGAAACCTCGTTCAGCAGCATGTTTCTTTGCCCACTTAACTCCAATGTGAAAATAACAGCAGATGGATTTTTTGGCTTCTAGTCTGACCAAGCAGAAGTTTTTGAGGAAAACTGCCACTGACAAAATATCAAATCTCAAGCTGTGACATATGTGGAGTTCATATATAGCAATGGGTTGAGCGCATCTTTGTTGCCTGTGAGTTAGATACACGTTAGGATGTACCCCTAGCACTGGCCTTTAACGAGGCTCTAAACCACGGCTGAGTTTTCCGGACAACTTTTATACACACATTCTCACAAAATGACTGCTTGAAAGAAGGGAACTACATAAAGACTGAACCAGGTTATTCATCAGTCCAAACCATGCTTCCTCCCCCCAACAGGGTACATTTGCACACTGCATATGTCTGCACTGGAAATAATGGAGCTGTAATAGGTGGAACAGATGGCAGGAGGAAAGAGAAACTAAGTGGTGAAGAGCAAACATGTATCTCTAGTAGCAGCAACGTGCTGAAAGGAAGACCTGGAGTAGCCAGAAAGAAAGGCTTTTAGAGGAAAATATTTTAGAGAGATAAGCTGTTCATGTTTCCTTTTCTCCCCTATTAAGTAAAGAGAACTTGCTCTGACTGGTAAGATGTAAGTACCCCTCTATGTGGCTGTTAGTTTGGCATAAGGTGCCTTTTTCTTGTTCAGCTTTGCTGAATGTTTTTGGCTTCAAGTAAAGGCAACAGACACTTATTGCAGCATGTGTCCACATATGGAATTGGTCAGGAGTAGCTGCTGCTGAGCAGGTTCAAGTGCAAACAAGAGCTGTGTGTTACGTGCCCACTCTGGTTTTCTAAAGAAGAGGAAATTATGTTTACTATCCATCTATCTGCAGTACACTCAAGGCTCTAAATGGAGTCTGAGTGATCCCTTGGCTTTTGGCACGTGCTGAACACCACGGCTAACTGTCTTTTGAAGTTGTGAAGAATGTGGTGTAAGCTCTGCGTGAGCCCTCCTCTTCCACGCTGCCCAAGATCAGCACATGAGCCTTCGCTGGAGTCAGATCACAGCAGCAGTTTCACACACTCACCTGCTTTCCGCGGTGGCTGTGCAGGGACAGGGCTGTTATTTTCATCCTGCCCAGACTTCTCAGTGCATTTTAAGCGTTCTGCCCTTGGGGCTTTTTCATGTAAATGAAAAATGCTGTCAGTGACTCTGTACTCATGAAAATTCACATCACACCAACAGTCCAGTAAGACCTTTAAAACCTTTCACAGATGAATCTCAAGAACATTTGTTGACAGTCACAAATATCGTCACCCTCTTCAAGACACTACTTTATGTGCTGACTGAACAAAAAAGACAGGTTCTGAATTTCAGTTTACAGACTTCCTTAGGAACAATAAAAGCCTAAACATAAGGTGACATCTGCACTATTTATTAGCTGTACCCAATATCCCGAAGGCTGAGAAAATCTCAGTCTTCACTGAATTGAGAATTAGTGTCTGTGCTTCTTTCCTCAGATGTTCAATTTATATCTGCTAGGAACTTTGCCCTGAGTAAAATAGCTGACTGCTCTCTATGTTCTTTTATCTCACTATTAATCACAGTCAAAATAAGAAGCTTCTTGAACAAGTATTTTCAAACACAAGGGATTGATGGCCCTGCTTGAAACACCCAGAAAAAAAAAAAAAAAAAGTAATTTTGGAGCTCTGGAAATTAATGAATTCACATTTTTATCAACCCACAGGAAATGTACCTTTTTTCACCCACTCCCTAAAAATAGTATGCTTGTTTACTGACTACATATACAGGGAGGTGATTCAGCAAAGTCCCAGCCACTAAAGCCCCGGGTCCAAGCCCTAGCAATGAGTTTTCAGCCAGAGGCTGGCACAAGACGTTAAACTCAAGGAAGTGCTTGGGCTACAGAGTTCTCCTGGGCACTAACTCCTATAACCAAAGCTCAGGGTGTGAGTTCACTAGCCTGAGCAGCTCTTTCTGTTGTTTCTTCTTCATTTTTTTTTTAATCATAATCCTGGCTGTAGAGAGGTGGGATAACCTCCTCCCCACCTTTTCTTTCATATGGGATGTATAACTGCTGTAATCTCAAATAGCACCTGCAAGTCCCACAGGTGAGGATCTGTCTCTGCCCTATCTACCCAGTTAAGCCCTTCAGGCGTAGCTTTATTCACAGAAGTAAAACACTCATTTTCATCCTATTAACTTTCAGAGCAAGACTAAGAAAGAATTAATGGAATTCTGATACGTTTTTCCCAAATGCCAGACATGCAAACTCAGCAAAAGCTGAGACTTGCAATAAAGCTCTATTCAGTTGCAGCAATCTAGCAACAGTGATTAAACTGGAGGTAGTACACAGACATTTAACTTGCCATCTGTTCTGGAAAGGATCCTCACAATTGTGTCTTAGTCAGAGACATTTATCAGAAATGCCACAGAGTTTGGAGAAGAAGAAAAGGAGAAATAATTGGGTTCACTAAGAAACAAATTGAAACATCCAAAAGAATGCAGACGATGAGTTAAGGCAAAAAGCAAAGCACGGAAGGAAATCTTAGGCAAAGCTTTGTGATCTCACAAACACACACAGATCATAATGAAAGTCTCCCTTAAAACAGTGAAAAGCAGAAAATATTTCTGAATGAATGGAGCCAGTGACAAAGGCTTAATGGGAAGACAAACCCCATGGATTTTTTTTTTCTTCCTCCTCTTATCTGAAAGAACCTAGTATTTCAGAATACTTTATGTGAGGACTTCTCATTAAAAAAAAAAAAAGTAAAGTAGACAGATTTTCTGCCATAAAACCTGAAGAATGTTCTTTAGCTTGTGTAAATAAAGGTGCTGCAGCTGAACCTGCAGGAAGCAGCCAGCCAAGGCATGAGGCAAATGCCGACTGATTTCAGATGTGTACTCAGGGCGAGCTGCTGACTGAAGAGGACAGAGATCTTTCCTCTCATTCCAGGCTCTGGTTTTTCCTATTAGAGGCTGAGATACGGCGGGTGTTCGGTGCCTGTCAGCGTGGAGAGAATGACACCATGAGTATCACTGCAGGACAACATCAGACCGCCAAGATTTAGCAAAACTGATGTGGAAATAAATTATCAATAAGCTCCATCTAGCTCCATGAAATGTAGGAAATTTCACTGAAGTACAGCCATCAACACTGTGTTTGAGCTAAAGAGAGCAAATGAGGGCAAAGAAGGAATTTGATTATGCAGGAAGAGACTTGCAGCATCTTTTAATGAATTTACAATCCTCAGAGGAACACTGCTTATTTATTCCCTGGTATATGTGACCATATGATTAATTCATCTGCCAGCTTGATAAAAGTGACTCTCCAAAGTGTTCACATATTAGAATTCAGTGATAGGAAATAACAGGATTAGCATAGCAGCATTTTCAGCTTTTTTGATTTTATCACAGGTCACACTATATAAAAGATTTCCTTCAGAACTGAACACTTGGAGGCACGTGATTGCAGGTGACTCTCAGCTTTCCTTAGCAGTATCTAACCTTAATAACTATCCACAGAACTTGGAAAATGTGAGCTTTACTGGCTCAAAACACCAAGCACACTAAAAAAACATTTTTTTTAAAAAAATCAACATATTCTATTGCTTTAAAATGCAAATATTGTGGTTTTGTGGATGCAACGCAGGAACTGGAAAACTGGGATTGACAATGACGTTACCTCCCATACTACTGCAAATACTGTGTGGTGACAGTTTGAGAGCACTGTTCATGACCACCCTCCCAACCACATGGAAGTTCTGCAGTCTTTACATCTTCTGCGTGGGTTAAATGGGTTAGCTGGGCTGTGTGCTCTTGACAATCCACCTGCTTTGCAGCAGAAATTCAGCAGAACCAGATGAGATCTGTCTGTCTGCAGCCACTTTCAGTGGCTCTCCCTGTGTGATGAAAAATCTGGGCACAATCTGCAGCTCCTTGTGGCACCAAGAATGTAACTGGGCTCATCTGCAAGTTTTAGCAACACAAACAGTGTGTAAATGGAGCATTAGTATGGAAGGAGTAATGACTGAAAATAATTCATCATTGAAAACATCCAGAGTTCACTGTTTTATTTCAAAAAACCCTGAAGTCACAGCTCTATAAAGAGTAATGTAAAAACTAACTACCTTATCAATTATGAACAGTGAGTTAAATTCTACAATTAATTACCATGGTAAACTCATCACTTGGGCTGTTCCAATATAGTTTTTTACATCAGACACTAATTAATTTCTAACTGATCTTTTGAAGAACAACTGTTCAGTGTGGTCATGAAGTTCAATGCCCTGCCTTCAACATTTCCAACTCTTCAAGCAGAAACAGCAGGACTTCAGCTAATGGGGCTGAAGACTGATTTTGTTTATCACCAAACTCCTTAAACAACACCACCACAACGCTCAGAGTGCTGCTTCATCTGGGGGATGAAGCATCTTGGGGAGGGACTTATATTTATAAGGGCAGGTAGTGATAGAACAAGGGGAAATGGCTTTAAGCTGAAAGAAGGGAGGTTTAGATTAGATATTAGGAAGAAATTCTTCACTGTGAGGGTGGTGAGACAGTGTCCCAGGTTGCCCAGAGAAGCTGTGGCTGCTCCTCCCTGGAAGTGTTGAAGGCCAGGCTGGATGAGGCTTTGAGCAACCTGGTCTAGTGGAAGGTGTCCCTGCTGATGGCAGGGGGGTTGGGACTGGATGAGCTTTAAGGTCCCTTCCAACCCAAACCAGTCTGGGATTCTATGATCTCAGGCATTTTACAACCCTACTAGAGCAGTCATGCAGTAACCTGGTGAAGACACTTAAATACCTTCAGCAGGCTTGACTGCCCTTGACAGGGCGTTGGAACAGGGTCCTTTACAGACAGTTCTTTGGCTGTCACACTGCCCACCTCTGCATCAACAAACAGAATGGCCCAAAGAGCTGGATCAGGGCAGGGAAACAATCTGGAACTGAGGACACAACACCCAACCATCTATGCCAGGAGAGGAGGGGCTGTTCTGGGTTTTCTTTAGTCTGGTCCCAAGCACTGAACCTCCACTAGCACCTGGGACAAATCAGATGTATTTCCAGAGTGAATAAGGCAGTTTAGTCTCATCTAAAAGGCAGGCACAGAAAATGGAGATCATGAGATTTGCTCTGACAGCTCAATCCTGATCCTAAACAGAATGTTCACATAAATGCAGCGTTGTGTTGTCATTGTTTGACTAAAACAGTGTATTTTGAATAACAATGACTGTGCATAAAGAGCTGGAAAACGAATTACTTTTCATTAGAGCAAAATATTTAATTCAGCAAAGCAAGCAAGGCAGAGAGAGGCAGAGCTGACTGCATTTTACCAAGCCCAGCACTTCCCAGCGAGGTGCCAACAGGGCACTCAGCTCACGAAACACCCGCTGCAGTGACTGTGCTGCCTGCTGTCGGGGTGCCGGGGCTCCCTGGCGCACCCCCAGAGCTGATGAACCGCAGGGAACTGCCCAGGCACTGCCTTCTGGTGGGACATATGCCTTGGTGGTCAGCTCCCAGGGATGCTTTTAGAGACTCTCTCTCTAGAAGCTTCCCCATGTGCACTCTATCATGGTTATAACTTAGCATAAATGGTATTTATGTTTTCCTGAAGACAGTTTGAATTCAAATTGTCTGTGAATATTTATTTTCATTAACAGGCTCAAGACCCTCAGAGTTCCATAAAACACAAACATGCCGTTAGCCACCTGATTTACATCACTTAATACACACATTTTGTACATCTGTTACATTTTTATCTTGCAGGCTAATACCCTAAAAGGATATAATATTTCAGTCTTTCAGACAATTATTTTGAATTGATAAATTATATCTGAAAGTTGAATCAGACGGTGTATGCTCAACATTTCACAAAAAAATAACTCGAATGACACCTAGTGGAAAGCCAAGCAATAGCTGATGGCTGCACAGCAACTATGGGCAGCTTTGAACAGGGAAAATAGCAAGGAGGGAGATTCTTTATGAGAATGGGTGGGATGAGAAAGAATCATTTGATAAAATGGGCTGAGTACAGTTTAGGAAAAGAACTTCCTAAATGACAAGAGTTTATCTGCCTGTGTAACAATCTTCCAAGGAAATGGGACATTTGACTTGACAAAGGCAAAATTAAATCAGGTAAAACCACAATAAATGTGCATCGGAAAACAACATAATAAGCAGAATATGGACAGGACGAAATTCAGAGTCCTCCTATGTATAAATACTAAAGCAGCTTTAGCAGCCTAGTTCTCTAGGGTCTGTTAAATAATAGGAATATTTTGGCCCCAGGGAGACAATAACTCCTGAGGTGAGAGAAACCACAGATTTTCTTTAATGCATTTCTGCAGGCAATATTCCTTGATATGTGAATGAATTCCGTGACCAATCTTTTTTTTTTCCCCTTCTTTTTGCTTATTTGTATAATTTATTAATTACCAGTGACTGACATCCAATTATAAAGAAATATTTTGGTTAGTCTGTTCTCACCAACCTATTTGAAAATAGGAAAGAACAGATTAAATCAAGGTGATAGAACTCAAATGAGAAGCACTTTTGCTGGCTATTGACAATGTGATGTGGTGAGTTTTTCAGCACTGGAAATGGCAGCAGAGCTTGGGGAAGATTTCTGTCTTTCCAGGTCGAGAACAGGTCACTGACAGCAATAAATGACTATAGCTCCTTAAAAACATTTATAAGAAATAACAGCATATTCTGCCTGAATTTCCTCTTAGCAGGTCATGTGTTTGATCTGCACATTTATCTTTAACTTGCAGTTTTTCTTCTTAACTGCCAGGAAACTAGCAATCTCCCTTCAACTCTTTTTTCTCCCTACATAAGCAATCAGATGCCAGCACCCACCTAACTGACTGGCAAAGTCAAGCCCTGAAAAGGAAACTAACGCAGAGAAGTGTGCTTTCAGGGAGTAAGGTGAGAGAGCTTTTCTTTCAGAAACAGGAGTGCTCAGAAATACCTCTCCACTGAGAGGAGACAGAGCCCCTCTCATTCTTGAAAAGTTCAAATGGATTCACTCTGTGGAAAATATATTTTCAGACTATAACAAGATTACAGCAGATTATAACTTTTTTTTTTTATTTTTCAAATTGACTCTACTAAATCCTCTTAAATGAAGAATCCTCATTTGGGCTACAAAAAGCTACAGTCCTCAAATAATGAATGCAAATACCTTGTATTTTAAGCTTTGCCTGTGCCAGCTACTCCCTGCACACACTCACTTCCACACAGAGCTGAAAGAACTGGCCCACACTCTTCATCCCATCACAACTAACAGGGTCAGGGACTCAGCATGACCCGCTACTCCTCCAACCAAGTGGGACACAGCAGCCGGAGGAAGGCAGGACTGCCTTTGGGAGGATCAGCATACAATTCCTGTATGGATTCCAGAGGATTCCTAATATTTTGTATCTGTTTTAATGCATTTGTTTTCACTATATAACAGGAAAATTCTTATTCTGTGTGGCAGTATTCCTTAAAACACACGGCATAGATTGTGTGATGCAGGAAACAGGCACGAGGGAAGACAGACAGTTATGAAATCTATGGTCTAGTGAGGTACTTTTAAACAATAAAAAAAGAAACCATCCCTAAGATAGAAGGATCTTCCCATTATTAGCAGTCAGCTCACAGGTCCAGCTGCTGAACATCTGACAGGCAGATGAACTATTCATTTCAACAAGGGAGGAATCACTTTCCTCACCTTATAGAAAAGATCAAAATTCAATGGCATTGAAGTATTTTTGTTTTCTCCCTCCAGCACTGTCTAGATTACCTTTTAAAATACTAAAGAGCAGAGATAGACATACACATTAAGTCATTTTCTTAAGGAAGTTCCCAACAAACTTCAGGCTAGACTTAATTAAAGTACTTTAAATATTAAAGTAAGCATTAAACAATAAGAATTGCTATCAGAATAATTTTAAAAGTCAGAAATTTCCCTTTCCCCCAAGAAGAGCATGTTATAAAGAAACACCAGCTCAGAAGCAGGGCTCTACTGCACATCTGCAACATCTGAAACTCACCTGGGTTTCATTGCCAAATGCAGAACCTGTCCCCAAAACAACACCCAAAACAAGAGCTGGCTGGAATTAAAATTCAGATCCACAACAGGCTGGGTTTCCAAACGTCAGCTGCTGAATTGTAGAGTGTTCACCTTTGGAGCTCAAGCAAAGGAAAACTTCTTTCAGTTCTATTCTAAAATTTTACATACAAAAAAGGTGAAAAGAAGACCCTATGATTGTTCTCCTGTTACCCAGCCACGGCATTCTTTATTTAGATGAACAGATATGTGTATATTATAAATTGCTATCACCCTGAATTACTGCCTTTCCATACACGGAGCAGCCTGGGGCAGGGGCACCGACCTGCCCCAGTGGTCCTGCTCAGGTCTCCACACTGCAGGGCACAGGGCACTCTCAGGTTCCCATATCCATCATCACAGAACCCTTCCTTTCACTTGCTGGCTTAATCTTTTCTGAACATGGATGACTAGAATTAAATACAGTATTCTGGGTGACTTTTCACCACTATTTCAGTGTAAAAGCATTAATATTTCTCTATCACTTAATGATCTCATCTGATTAACCTAAGTTGTTTTGATGCTATCCTGTGTTTTGACAAATTTTACTCCATCAGTGGAAAGGCAGATGTCAAACACACCTGGCTTTGATTCAGACAGCAGAACTATTTCAGGGGCTAACTTTAGCTCCCTTGTATTTTGCTTAGGCTTGCATGTGTCAGCAGCTGAAGCTCAGGTTAACTTTTATATTTGTAGATTATTATAGGTCAGGAAAAAAACCACTAGATTTCAGATGAGTCATTTTAGGTTTTCCAGACATTGTCAGGTTTAATGGGAAAAATATATTAGCAATAAAAAAAAATTCAAAAGCATTTCCTTTTGTCTGCAGAAAACACAAAAATGCCCCAAGCACTATATATGCAGTGACACATCAACCGTATCTAGCATCTTCCAAGGGGAACAGTTCCTGTTATGCACAGGAAAAAACTCATCTTCTTTAACACATCTGCTTCCTGACTTCTCAAACAGTCAGCCCCAGTTGCTATGTGTACTCCAACACTTCACCGAGCGGAGGGAAAGGAATCAAGAGGGAATAAATAAAGGTAAGTGGCGGTCAGGCACCTCACCAATGCTTCCTTTCTGCATTTCTGCCACAGTTCTCATTTCTATTTGATTTGGAATTTCTTGCTGTTATATATTAAATCAGAAGAGATCATATTTTCTATAGATATTGCTTAATTTTTTTTAGTCATGGTCCTTTTAAGGTGTCTACTTGGAATAAAACAGCTCTAGTAGATTTATTGAAAAATAACAGATGAGTATCTAGATTCAGACCAAAGATACTCAGACTAATAAACACACAGGAGATTGTTTAGATTAATATTTCAGTTCCTCTGTAATGAAGTTTTTAATTTTATGTAGCATTAGTCCGGTTTAAAATATAGGAATGTAGTATTTAGATCAGGAATCTAAAACTGTCTGACTTTATTTTGATCAGCTAATTACATAATCCTTGCAAGTAAATTAAAGCAAATTAATTTAAAACTAAATCAATCCATTTTTCCTAGAATTTTAGTTTTTATTAAATGAAACTTGCTAGAGGAAAAAAAATAGCCTCAGCTTATTTTATTTTTTTAAGAGGAAAACCTATAAATTTTTTTTAAGTTCTAAAATATCTCTATACTTGAAAACATTATTTTGAAGATTTTTTTTTTTCCAAACTCCATTCTGTGTAAGTTTAATAATTTAAGCTCCTTATTGTGTTAGTATGCAAAAACCTCTTTTACTCTGTATTGTTTGTTGTCAATACCTCTGCTCTACCTGCCTGCTATTTCATAGAATCACAGAATCATTTAGGTTGGAAAAGACCTTTAAGACCATCGAGTCCAACCACAAACCTCACACTACCACGTCCACCACTAAACCACGGCCCCCAGCACCACGTCTACACGTCCTTGAAACTTCTCAGGTTTTGTCCAGTCTAATTTAAAAACCACACTCAATGTGCTTCTAATGCCTCTCTGCAACAGCCATACAACTGTTTTCACCTTTTCCTTTACATGAATAGCATATAAAACTCTGACACCTTTTACAGTATCTGCCATGCTCCAAGTAGTATCCAGGGCAATATACAGGCAGATATTTTTGCTTCAATACTTACTTCCTGCAAATGAATTGGGAAAAAAATAAGAAGAAAATATATTTTAATTATGAGGTGTATTAAAATCATAAATAAAGATGGTTTCAAGATGGGAAATTCCTCAACCTCTGCAAGGTGGTTTGTATTTCAAATTCCAATCCAGTCCTAAGGCTAGCTCTGTATTTTTAAATGCCAAGAAGTAGCAGGAAATACAGGAAAGGAACAGCTTTAGTAGAGGTTTTAAACTACCACATAGAAGGGACTAAGATGGAAGTCTAGCGGGAGCCACTCTCCAGAAGTGGGAATGACAAAGCAGAAGGGATAATTACCTGCTACCCCAAGGCATGGTTATTTAATCCCTAAAAGACAAGCAGTACCAGATACGCAAAATTTCTAATTCTCTATTAATCCCAATCTTAAACTGTACGTTCTCAGAGAGGCATGAAGTTGCAAGGCAGCAAAAAAAGAGCTTTTTGACACATAAAAACACATACTTCCTCTTTAGAATCCCCATACTCTCAGAAAAAAGATTTGTAGACATTTACAATTATTAGATCTCCTAAACTTAATCTTGAAAACTGACTTCAACACACAATTTCAGCACTAGACCTCTGAAAATGTAGAAATAGAATAAAAATCTTTGCCTAAAACTAACCTAGTTTTTACCATAGTCTCCTGGTGATATTCTGTTCCAGAACTTTGAACAGTAATATATTTCCTACAATTATGAAGGAAAAGCAATGAACTAGAGACAAAATGGAAGCACTGTGCTCTCTCCCAGTTGCATTTATGCTACTTCATGTCAGGAAGAATGGCTCTGTGGGAAATACAGAAAGCTGAAGATTTTCTTCCAAAAACCTAAACCTCTCTGAGAAAGAACCAGCTGTGTTCTACTTCTGTATTTAGAAACATGCTGATGAATCGTACTTATCAGATGATTACTCCTATTCTCTAGGTAGCAGAAGCATGAAGAAGACAGAGCTCATCACTGTTGCAGGGTTTGCCATATCATTGCTGTTCCACATGACCCAAGCTGAAGCCTGTCCTCCCTCCTGCACTTGTAAGTCATTGGGAGAGATGAGGGGTTTGCATCTGGACTGCAGCTCGCGGAAGCTGACGGAAGTGCCTGCCTTGCCCGTTGACACCAAGCGGCTTTATCTACACAACAACAGCCTGACCTCCGTTCCTCCCGGTGCCCTGGACAGCCTGCGCAGCCTGGAAGCAGTGACAATATCTGACAATCCTTGGAACTGTGACTGTCACATTCTGTACCTAAAACTCTGGTTAGAGGACATCTCTGCACCCTCGCTTGCAAACATCAGATGCGCAACCCCTGCTCCCCTGAGGATGAAGCCCTTGAGCCAGCTGACTGGGAATGAGCTGGGGAGTTGTAAGAGGCTTCTCCCAATCAAGTGTCTTCAGTTTTTTTGGAGAGATCTCATTTTAATTGCCGGTGCAATAATTACACTTCTGTTAGTGGCATGGGCTCTGAAATTCTCAAAAAAGCTGGTCTGCCAAATCAGCCTAAGCCAATGTGGCTCCAGGGGCTGACTGCTGGAGAGACGTGCCTCCAAAATCCACAAGGTACAATGAGCTGTTCACTACCACCAGCTTGAACAGAAACACACACTGTTCTACAACGAAAAAGTACAGGCACTGGCAACACTGGTGAACATGATCCAGATCATGTTCAGATCAAACAGATCCCAGGGCTCAAAGTCTGGGTCCTCACATAGGCAAGTTTCATTTAATTTCCTTTCAAAAATAAGCTTGGTGACATATTGACAGGCAAGTTTCATTCTGCTGCTGTCCTCTGCGGTTTCTAAATTTTTAACAATCATTTAACTTAGCATTCTTCCACTGACCTCTCAGCTCTTACAGCAAGATTAGACTGTTTTAGCATTTCTCTTCTCACTCACAAGCTGTGTGAGTTCGCAACCCGTTCCCCCTCACAGTGTCCCAATAGGTTTGGTAGGACCATTCTTGTGTGCAAACGAATTCAACCATCTCTTCCTCAGGTTCAGGAGTTTCCTGTCAGCAATACCACTATGATTATATAGGCCAGTCACTGAATGTAACCCTTATGGAATATGGCTAAAGATGGACTGGTAATGAGAATATCATCAGTAAAAATAATTTTTAATATTGCTGAATTTTTTAGAGAGTGAACAATAAAAAAGCATTCTATGTGAAACTGAAATAATGGATGATTCTTGAACATTCATATTCGCCCAAGTCTGATCTTTTTCACAATTCTACATATTTCTGATTAAAATCTTAAGGAATTTCCAGAGCTTGTCTTCCAGTGTTACTACTGACATTTGATACAGTGGATTTTATGCAATCCCTTTGAAGAAGATGTACTCTCTTCCCTTCTCTCCTTGTGCCCCCCATCCTCATAGAAAAATTGTTGTGGTGCCTCAAGCGTATTGTTTTCTCCCTAACCTGCCTACTAACAAGAGTCCAAGAAGAGCATTTCATTCTGTGACCCCATCTGGTGAAGTCAGGCTAGTTAGATGGAGGATTTCCCAGAAGGCCAACCGTATCCTGGGCTACATCAAGAGCAGCGTGGGCAGCAGGTTGAGGGAGATGATCCTCTCCCTCTACTCCACTCTCGTAAGGCCCCACCTGGAGTGCTGTGTCCAGTTCTGGAGCCCCCAACACAAGAGAGACCTGGAGTAGCTAGAACAAGTCCAGAGGAGGCCACCAGGATGATGCCAGGGCTGGAGCAGCTCTGCTGTGAGGACAGGCTGAGAGAGTTGGGGCTGTTCAGCCTGGAGAAGAGAAGGCTCTGGGGAGATCTTATAGCGGCCTCCCAGTACCTGAAGGGGCTACAAGAAAGCTGGGGAGGGACTTTTCATAAGGGCAGTTAATGACAAAACAAGGGGAAATGGGTTTTATCTGAAAGACGGGAGGTTTAGATGAGATATTAGGAAGAAGTTCTTCACTGTGAGGATGGTGAGACACTGGCCCAGGTTGCCCAAGGAAGTTGTAGATGCCCCCTCCCTGGAAGTGTTGAAGGCCAGGCTGGATGAGGCTTTGAGCAACCTGGTCTAGTGGAAGGTGTCCCTGCTGCTGGCAGGGGGGTTGGAACTGGATGAGCTTCAAGGTCCCTTCCAACCCAAACCATTCTGAAGGTCTTCTAAAATCTATACCACCATTGGCAGTTCAATTTAAGACACACTTTGCAAATGCTCCTCCTAGCCCCAAACCTGAGCCAGGTATTAAAGGTTATCTGCTGCAGACACTAAGACTGCAGGTGAGTGGGGTTCCTCATTAAAGCCTGTAATACCCCTAGCAAAGTTGCTGGTTAGCTTTCTTCTGGTAGGTGGCTTTGCAATTACCGTATGCTGTCACTTGTATAAGATGGAACTCATTCCTAGCCACAAACACCCAAATCAAAGACAGCAGAAGCTCACAGGGATATTTCCAGGTCCCTCTTGCCCCTGCCAAAGCACTTCAGCGATATGGAGTCAGACTGTCAACGCTGACTGCTGGTGACATTCTCAGACACCTTTAGAAGAGACATGTAGACATGTTACTGTCTGGAAGGTATCTCCACTGTTGCTCTGCCCTCTCTCCTGCACCAGCAGGGAAAGGCCAGTCTGAGACATCACCACTTGTCAACCTAAACTGACACCAATGCAGGATGAGTCACTTGCCACTCTCCGTGACACAAGTACGGTGGAACCGCTGAGAGAACCTGCGAAACGCAGACAGACTCGGGGAAAGGACACACGCCACGGGCAGAGGGTTACACAGTTCAGTAACAAAGTGTAGCATGGGACTTTAGATTGAGAAAAGGAAAGGAACAGAGTCAAATGTTTTCCCTCTAAAATAATGAATGATCCGGGAGACAACATGCCCATTGCAATGTTAGAGTCTGCAAATTATACACAGTGGGGAACGAGAAGAGGGAAGTCATAAATGCAAAGAGCAGTGGGTTACTCAGAGTGACAAGCAATCGAAAGCAAAATTGTACATCTAGACACAAAAGATGGGTTGAGGCCTCAATTCAGAGAAGGCAAATAATCTGGTAATCCTTCTCTCTCATGTATGGCTTTGCAGCAAAGGGCTAATGTGATCTTTTCTTGTTAAAATAGGGAATAGCACTTAGGGATAGAAAGATTTATTTACTTCCATGTTTAGATAAACTACAATAATTTAGTATCAATGTCTACAGATCAAGAAGAATCAGCTGCAGAAGAATCAGAAAAACAACTGTAATACAAATAAAGGATTGGAAAATACATCTTAAGAAGAGCTTAATCAATTTCATTTAATAAAGAGGAATTTAAGGAATGACAAGATTACAGCTTGTAGGAATCTACATGAAAAGAAATTTGTTAACAAAGGGCTGGGAATAGAAATTAGAACATCAGACTAGAAACAGGGCTCAAAATCTAATGGTGAAAATAATTAAGCACCAAAAAAGCTTGTCAAATATCATGGTAAATTAACCAACATTGGGCATTTTTTCAAATCCATACACACTACCTAAAATGAGAACTATTTTAACAGAATTATTTGTGACACCTAACACATTACAGCTATTCTTATTGCTTTAGTCACCTGCAAAATTTATGGTGGGACAGGTCATGAAAAGAGAGACGACCATAAAATGGTGTCTTCAGATTTATGTGTATGTTTCGATCAGGTGAGCACAAACATTTAGAATTTCTCTGGCTTTATTAATTGTTATTCTATCTAAATAACCTCTGTAGGAGAGAATTTCAAATAAAGACATAGGAACACAGTGGTGTATGCACTTAGATAATTTTAGAGTATTTTATCTGTGCTGAGCTTTTCAATTTTTTAAAAGGCAACTATCATTTTGCATTACTGTAGAATATTACAGAAGAAATGCACTCTGCAATCTCCCACGGAGAGTTTCCTAAATAATATTTCCTGTTTCCCCAAAATAAAATAAATCATTAAGACTAAAATCTTATCCCTCTCTTTTGTGCCTGGAAAGCTAGACATGCATTTTCAATCCTGCCATAAAAACCAGGCCATGCAACCCAATGAACTGGAATAGTTAGAGATCATGACCTACACCAAAACAACATTCCAAATGCAGGTGAAGAGGACGAAGTTACAACTGCATGGAACACAGTCAGCTTGAAAGTTTGTTAGTAGAGATAAAACAGTGAACTGCTTTACTGTATAGCTTTAATTCTACCAACATTTTAAAAAATTACCAATTATCAAACATTTCTGTTTATACCAACCAACGCACTAAAGAGATGCAGAGAATACAGGAAAAAAGAGAAGTATTTGAGAGAACTTGTTTTCTGATCTCATAAGAGGAAAGAAGAGGGAATCTCTTCCATGGCAGTATTTCTCACTCCACTAAAAAAACCACTGTATTTATCACTTCTGAACCATTGGGCTTTTATCTGAAAAAACCCAAACAAAACCTCTGAAAAGGGGAAAGCTGGAACTGCTAATTAATGGCTCGAGAGCAACATGCAACTGTTTATCTGGCAAGGCCACTATATCACGCTTAAGCCACACACTCCATCAAACTGCATAAGTAACACTGCAGTTGCTCACAATGTGCACGGACAGGAAAGTACATCAGCTATCTAAATGAAACACGCTGACAGCGTTCCCGAAGGGTTTGTAAGGATCCCAGCAAGTGTTACTGTATCGTGCCTGCAAGAGTGCAAACTGTGAATGTATCTGTTCTCATATTCTTTGGTAACATAACTGCTGGGATTAACTGCAAGTAAAAAATTACAAGTTTAGGTTCGATATTTAGCGTGAGAAGTACTCAGAATTACTGAGCGAGAACAAAAGTTATTTTGAAGCAGTTCACTGTAATACACAGTAGATTTGTGGAAGCTGCAATTCTGTGTAAACTGCAGTTCAATTAATGTAGGAAATATTTGCAGGCTTTATTTATTAAACAGAATAGTAGGTGAATCACCTTTCTTGAAATGGTCAAGATTTTCTTAACATTGAAGCAAAAAAGGTTGCTCAAGCTGAACAAGTTCTGCTTAGCTTAATGCTTGCTACAGTGGAGTTTATTCTAGATCCACTGTTTGAGCTCATGCATGGCAGAAGTTTGCTGCTTTTTTCTTTATTTTTTCCCCCACTTGACACGAATAAGTGTACAGCATTGTTTAGAAAATAGCTACCAATGCTTATGTGAAAAAACACAAAGGGAGGCTTAGAAACTGGCACTCTATTAGGACCCAACAGTTCCAGCCCACACCCTAACTACTTCCAATGCCAGTGAAGGCAGTGACAGGCTCCTCCTGGGTGTGGAATATGCAATGCCAAATACCCAGACATTTGATTTCAACACCTCTCACCACATTTGACTGCCAAGTACCCCAGTTCTCCCAGACTTGATGTCACAGCACTGTCATGGGTTTGTGTTTCACCTTTTGGCAGCTCATTTCTAATGTATTTGGATATTTTTTTCACTTTTCCATTAATTTAATAAATTGACTGGGGAAAAAAAAATCTTTAGAACAATGGGAGAAGCAAGAGCAGCAAAACCTGGGAAGGAACTGCACAAAGGACAGGGCAACCTGGATGTGAAGGCTGGAGCTAAGCAGGAAAGCAAGCAGAGAAAACAGCGGTGCTTCCATGGACAGTTGATGTGCCTTCTTTTATTTCCTTTTTATTTTTAAATGAAAAACACACACCTTTCTCCTGCACTCAGAGGACGGGTAGCTGGACAACTGCCAGCAGCATTGCCACAGGCAACACTGACAGGAAGGGCTGAGTATTTTGGGCTCAGCACCACGACAGTGTATGTAACTACATGGCTTGGAGAATGAAACCAGCTCATGAGTGTCTGCTTGCAAAAGAGAAGAGTAAGTGCATGTCTGTGATGTTAGAAGTTCTGCTTATTTATAGTAAAACTACATATTTACAGTAAAAAATCCATTCCACATGCTGTGGAATCACTGACTTTGCTTGATTTCCTCCCCCTCCATGTTCTAAGGATGTTTGTATTTTAAGAATACATATTTCTCATGTGTTTCAAATCCCACATGCTGCAAACAAAGGTTAAATGAATGAGATCCAAGTGGACTCAACACCTTTTTTTACCTCACAAAGCAAGGAGAAAGCAATTCGAAAACAGTTTTCTCTTTCACCCTAGAGTAACTTGCGTGCTTTGAGTACCAGTGCAGTCCTCCCCGGGAGCTCTGCATAGTTCCTGGAGATGGATACGCAGGGTTCTGAGGGTCTGCTCTAAACGTAAGCAATGGTTAGAAGCAGTTCTGGATTTGCAGTAATGCATCTCCACGTTCTCACATTCCTACCTAACCTGAGAGGATTCTGACTGCAAACCTTGCCTACCCTAAGGCTTGTTTGACAACCTACATAAAATTAGTGCACACTAAATTCATACTAAAGACTAAGTACAGCTTTGTTCTTAGCAATAAAACACGCTGCCAAGTTAAGGATTCAGCTTTAGTGTCCAGGCCTTAGTTCAAATTCAAAGTATTTAAATATGCAGAAAATGAGTAATACAAAGTAATCTTTTTTCTGTTAAGTTAAACCCCAGCTATTTCATAAGATATATGTCACATAATGACAGTAATTTTCCACCTTAGTTGCACAGCTACTGCTTGCACTGACCAGATGTGGAACTGTATCAACAGCTGCTTGAATAACTCAGCCAATAAAAAGTTTCAAACAGCAAAAGGCCAAGAATATTCATAACTTAACAAGACTAGTGACAAACAGGAACTCCCTCAGGTGAACAGGATATTTCTTTTATTATTGAACTAGTCAACATGTACTGATAAGAACTAAATACTTATTGAACATACAAAATATATGTAGAGCGGCAGTGAGACAAGCTTGTTAATTGGTCTAAGCTATCACAGGATCACAGCATGGTGGGGGTTGGAAGGGACCTCAGGAGATCATCCAGTCCAACCCCCCTGCCAAAGCAGGTTCCCTGCACCAGGTTGCACAGGAAAGTGTCCAGGTGGGTTTGAACATCTCCAGAGATGGAGACTCCACACCCTCTCTGGGCAGCCTGTCCCAGGGCTCTGGCACCCTCACAGGAAATAAGTTTTCCCTTAAGTTTGTCTGGAACTTCTGTTTTTCCAGTTTATGCTCATTATCCCTTGTCCTGTCACTGGGCACCACCGAGAAGAGCCCGGCCCCATCCATTTGGCCCCCACACTTCAGATATTTATAGACATTGATCAGATCCCCTCTCAGGCTGCTCTTCTCCAAATACCATGCTTGTATTGTTTAAGATAAACTAATTAGCCAATATACATACATCCTCATGTTGGCTTTATGTGTAAACGCACTGTTTTGGGAACTATTAAAACAGAATTTGAGGCTTCACAACACTCCTGTTTTTCTGGGACTCCCAAGGTCAACACACTTGTACGTTACGATTTCTACCTGAATTACACCATTCACTTCCACCCACCAACAGGTGAAACGACTACACTGAAAAATTAACAGTTCCTCTCTATGATTCCTTTGGTAGTGCTAAGTAAGTTTATCGTGATGCTTACTAATGCTAAGTTTATTTTAGTAATGCAGTTTATCTTCATGCTTTTTCTCTTCAGAGCACTACACAAAACAATTCTCAAAACCGCTCAGGGTCTGTTGCTAGAACCCGTGTAAATATTTTGCTATTACATTGACTCCAATTAAATTTAGATTACACTCAATAATGGATGTGTGACAACAAATAGCTTCAGTTGCACAATGGCCACATGGCCACTCTTTATACCGAACTCCTTCCCAGGGGCAATTTGCTCCCTGTACCCTCTCAGAATCACTTCCCCAGCAGCATATTCTCCGTTATCCAAACGACTGCCCAGGGGCAGCAGCACTGATGTCACTTTAGCAGGCGCACAGCTACTGACTGACACGACAAGTTCACTTTAGGCAAAATAAATCTGAGGTACCTGACAGAAGTTTGTTCAGATTTCATTTGGCTTTACTTAGGACTTTCTTTTTGACCATCAAGCATCCAGTCCTTAACAACCTCTAGTTACTGAAGTTGAATGGCACTGTTCTACACTAGTACGCCCTCTGGAAAAGTGGATTGAGACCACTTCCCTCTGAAGAGTATTAAGAAATAGGGCTAAGGAAATCCAGAGCATTCATCTTAGTCTCGGGGAGGGGGGGTAAATCACACAAAGCCCGTTCTTAAATGGTCTTGATCTATAGGGAAGGAAGTGTCAGCAGGGATGGATTACAGGCTCCCTTTTCCTCCTTGAATCATTTTTTTTCTTGTCTCTTCTTTAGGGGTCAGAAGGTTTTTGCTTCTGATGTTAGTAATATATTTTTTGGCTAGAATACATATATTGCCCCTTATGACCACAGCAAAGGACTACAGAACCTGACACATCTGTAAGAATCTACCTTTGCAAGCCATTCCTCTCAGTAGCAGCACAAAGCAGGGAAGGAACGTGGCAATCACCGCATCATAAAAGGTTGTCTTCCAGACAGCACAGCACTTAGAATCAAGTGTCTGTTTGACTTCCCCGAGTTTGCAGGCAACTGCAAAAACCAACAACTTAATTTTCAGATACATTTACCAAAAGCTGAATTATCAGAAAGGCTACAACTAAAATAGCAGCAATTACAACCTGAAGGAAAAGGGCAATGGCAGTCAGAACACAAGTGGTGCATAACCCAAGCTCAGAGCCCCTGAAGTGATTCCGTTAACTTCAGTCACAGCTTTGTCAGACAGACAGCTCTGAAACTGGATCAACATTGGCACCTAGTGGCTGCTAAAAAATGCCAGCGAGAAAAATCCCTTGAAGCTTGTCACCCTTTCACACCCTTTCACACCAAGACCTTAGTAATGGCATGTGATAGACTAATTTTCCAAACAAGCTACCAATTACTGTTAGCTCTTTCTAGAGTCTCAATACAGGTCTTCTCTCACAAAGTGTCAGATGTAGCAAGATGTAAATTGTTTTCCACTGACAGAAACCCAACTTTACTATACTTTCAGACACTGGGCAATACCATCTCCAGTTACTCCCTTCACTGTCATTAATCATTTTCAGATGTGCCTTAAATTTTCTGCCCCTACAACTCCCAAAGACACAGCTCAACCTTTATATCAAAACCTGACACAGGTTTTCTTCCTTCTGTTCTCCTAAAGTTGTGATGAACTTTAACGTAAATAAAAATTTGACTGATCACTTTCGTGCTGTAGCTTTCTCCTATCAAAGTGCAATAAAGAAGAAAAAGTTGTAAATTATGTAACTAAAACAAAATAATTAAATCAAACAGCACTTTGTGGGCTTTTTTTTCCTACCATTCCTTCCCTGTTCCTGAAAGTCTGAGACGGATCTTTCTGAGATAGTTTCAAAAAAGAATAAAACCTCAACAAAATCAATCCAAAAATAAAAAAATCTGTGGCAATCTGTTAGCTGTCTTCAATAAAATAACAGAAATGGTTTTAGATATATTTAAAATTTAGAAATTACAATCTGTTGTTCTATTTTGCATAAAAACACAAAGTATGATTTTTCTTGAGCAGCTTCTTGGGGTAGAGATTCTTAACATTTTTTACTTAAGCAGTTAGCTAGCTTCAGGTCAATGCACTTTCAGGAAACTTGTGGGGAGAAACAACACGTTCCTGTTACAGATGGCAATTTCACACTGACAGCAACTTTCAGGCAAGGAACTTACTGTTTTGTGGAAGTGCTGGTTGAGTGCACGCTGCTGCAGAAGCCATGGCAAGACACACCAATTCCAAGACCCTCAGCTTGTCTGGTCAACACACACAAATCCTTACAGCCAACTAAGTCCCACCAGCCCAGTGGGACAGGCAAAGAGCCACCAGTGAACTCTCCCAGTGCAAACCAACCTGAATATCTGGAGAAAAGATGTGAGAGGTGATCACTCTCCATTTTCCTG
>NW_010317762.1:21556-30806 GCF_000700745.2 Antrostomus carolinensis
TTTGTTATTATCACAGGTGAAAAAGGCCACCTTTTTTGGCATAACCTGAGTGAATTTTAGGCTAGTCTGAGAAATCCTGTTTTCAACACTTTTTTAGTAAATGCCATGATTTTCTAAGGTCCTTAACTATGGTTTCAAGAGTATGGAGCAGTTTACAGGGCAGTGGCAACAGTAACAGTGCAGTGGCCCTGGAAGAGCCTCTTTCCTTGAAGCTGTAGCAGTGCTTCACCTCCCCTATCTCCTGCAAAGGATACAGCCCTTAATTATTAGTTGAAAAAGGCTCACAACTTGTGAAGCAAGAGACAGGTGCAAATGTGACATTAATTTGTTTTCACTTTCTTCAGGGCTATTTTAATTGTTCTTGTTTGTCACTGCTTATTCATAGACTGCAAATATGTCTTCACAAGACAGATATCTAGGTACTTCTTATTGCCCTGGTTACCACATTAAAACAGAAACTGCTTTATTTTGTTCTGGGTTTTTTTGCAGCACAATTCAGCACGAGGAAGTGGGTCTCAATATTTTAACAGTTCTAAATACTTACAATAAAATATTTTAAAAAACCCCAAACCTACAAACATCCAGGAACCAATCTCTTTTTTTCTGAGCATTGGCTACTCTCCTGTCATAACAAAGGACCAAGCACATCCCACAAATACCTTTTTTTTTGCATATTTGAGAAAGTTTATTGCTACTGAGGTAATCTGAAGCTCAAGTATATAATAAATAAAACAAATTACTACAAAACAATAAACAAAAACTTAATTTATTCATTAGAGGAGCAAGATTTATGTTCTTTATGTACTTGACATAGAATCATAGAATGGTTTGGGTTGGAAAGGACCTTAAAGATCATCCAGTTCCAACCCCCCTGCCATCAGCAGGGACACCTCCCACTAGACCAGGTTGCTCAAAGCCTGGTCTAGTGGAAGGTGCTGACATAAGAGCTGCCAACTTGCCAGTCTCATTAAATTTAACCAAATTGTATGATGTAGCTATACTCACGTATACATCTATCTGTCCAAATCTGACACTGTACCACATACGAATCTGAACCTGCAAAGGCAGCAATAAAGCCACAAAGACTGAATTGCCACATCCACATTGAAATGATCTCTGCTACTAGTGACCTAAAAACTGCAACATCAAAAGAAGGAGAGGGCTGACAGGAGAACCAAACTTTCATATTAGCTGTATCTATTATGACAATGAATGTAATTGAGGAACACGTTTATTAACCTTAATTAATATGGGTCTTTTTCATTTAATTTCAGTGAGGATTCTTTAAAACATAGCCTAAGTTTGGCAAATAAAGTACTTACTTAACCTTCTATTCCCCAACACAGAGATACCACATGTAAACAGTTAGCGGAAGTACAAGACATCTCCCTGCATCAGAGGTCATGAAATACCAGGTAAGGATTTGTTTTTTCAAAATTTCATATACAGAATTTGGAAAAATATGTAATATTATACTTAAATACCTTTGAAGTATAATAGTAATGTAACAACACTGGTCAACTTCAGATTTAATAGTGTATCCCATGGAAATATACAAAAGGATTCACTGGCTTTTGGGGCCAAATTTAACCATGTATTTGACTACATCTTAACTTCAAACATACAAATTAATTCCGCTGCCTTTTTCCAGATCAAAACCTTTGATAAGAGTAGAAATAAGTATCAGGAAATACAGAAGCTGAGAACGGTTGAGGAAAATGAGCATGCTATTTAAATCAGCAGAACACTGCCACCAGAGTTGGACAGACAGACGTTTGCTTTAGTGCCGAGCTCTCATCAAAGAGTTGGAGAAAGCAGGAGATAAACTAAGGAGATCTGAAGCCAGGTCTCCAGCCTGGGTTCTCACAAACTTCATGCTTCTTTTGACAGGTACACACCTGTCTTTCTGCTGTGCCCCTCCTCCAAGCACATGCAGGTATAAAAATCACTCCTCTACCCAGCTGCATGCACCGTGCACCTGATCATTCTAAGACCCTTGTTGGCATGTGCACAAAGCAAACCAGAAGCCTCTCAATCATTTAAGGGGGAATTAAATTATGCCACTCTGATGGTGATGATGAATTTTGATAAGATATTGAAAAAAATGATTAATTTTGGTAAGAATTTCAAAATGCTTAAATGAAAATAAAATGCAGAAGCTTGTATAATACACTTCTAGCAAGCTAACCCTATTGGTTTTTCACATTTTTGGTATGATAAATAAGGTAAATAAAGACTTACTGACCTGAGTGGGAAATCAATTTCACTTCAGAAATTAAAACCTCCATCCAGTATCACTACCTGGTGTTAGCTGTCTTTGAAGAACACAGCAGTAATGCCAAGAACTCAGCAGGTGCATGATATATCCCAAAACTATAGGTACCTTTTTCACACTAATCATGTGTAGACATGAACTACGTATGTACCTCTATTTCACACACTATATACAGACTGATGGTGTATCTGACCATTAACGAGTTCACATTGCTATCAATCTCAACTGAGTAATATAAAGTTGCTCTTTATTCTTATACTTACTGTTCAGTGATTCAAAAATTATGGTGAATTTCTGGACTATGAAAACAAAAATGTTATTCCACCCATAGGAAAAAAAAAGAGGGAAAAAAAAAAAGGCATTTTCTTACCAGATTTTCTCCTTTCATGTATGCATGCATGATCTTCTTGCTCCTTATTTATCTAAAACCTCCAGAGGCAGCATAACCAAGGTAAGGATCTGGACCACATTCCATACTGGCAAATTACTTCATGTGTTCTAATCCCTGCTGTACCTGTGCAGTTCAAAAGACAACAGTTGGCACAAATATTACTACAGGTTGAATTTAGCTCCAGTTTTTTTATTACTAGTGATAGGGCAAAAGTAGTAACAAACCCAGCTTGCTCTCAGAACAAAAAATGGGGCTACAAGTCAGGAGAGGAAAAAATATATTTTAATTTAGGCTGGAAACTCACTGAGTCAATGACACTGTATTTTCTCAACATCATTTTCATAGTTCATGTTTAGAATCAGTAGTTTTCTTAACCTAGCTTTATTAATCCAGCAACTAAATTACTATGCCATAGACATATCACCATTTTGCTTGAGAAGGATCAAAGTTCCAGGGAAATTCAAAGCTGAAAACTCACAAGGCAATAAACTGCAGGAGGGTTCGGGGAATACTGACAGTATCAGGACATGGTGACAACTGCCACTCTCATTACCTCCTCCAGCAAACACAATAAAACTATGTCAAAAAGGATCTACCACCTGCAATTTAAAAAACTTTTGTTTGGAATTGTGATGAAACATTGTAAACTCTAGGAATTCTTGTTATGACAGGATTTCATTAACTGCTCAACTAGCACACTCTAAAAACACCCCAATCTTTCAGTCCACCTTTTCATAAAGATGTAATAGAATGGGAAAAAGTTAAATCACACACTACCATGACATTTTAAATAAGTTGCTTGAAGCTTGTTTATATTATATGACATCATATAATTGAAACTACAGAGAAAGTTAGAATTTAACAGAAAGATAATTTTGGTTTTACTTTCCAATATGTTATATCAAAACTCTCATCCATATTTGAAAAAACTGGAATGTGCACTTGAGCTGAAGCTTTGCTGGCTGTGTTTCAGTTCCATCTTCTAGATATAGCAAAAAATTGTTTGTGGGATTCATTCTAGATTTACTCAAGTCACAAGGCCAAAGCACCAGTTCTCGGGAAATAAGGAAGCTATGCTATGTAAGGCTTATCTTGGAAAACATCTACAAAAACTCTTCAGAGCTGAAGTAATCCTCATGGTACCAAAGGAAGAAAATGGGACACTTCGGGTTTTTTAATCTCACATGAAGACATTTCAGATTTCACACAGGAGAAACAGCAGCAATTAAAGTATAAATACCGACAGAAAATATGTTGAGAAAGAAAGTATTCAGAGCCACTACATAACCTATTTACAGAATTCGGAAGGTAACAGAGATCAGTAGGTTTCAAACAAAGACACTAAACACGAGATCATATTCAGAAAAAAATAAGACTTTCAAAAAATGCAAGTAGAAGGTAAAATGTTTTGAAAACCGAATAAAAAGTTGTAGAGAAATGATAAAGCAAATTTATTTAATGAACAGAAACATTAACAGATACAGAACTCTCAGAACAGAAGTACTGCCACGAGATGGGATGCGTCAGGTACAGGACTGTCCACACAGGAATGAGCTCTGGTTTAACTCACTGTTTTTATGATGGGTAGTTTTTACAGTAGCCACAACAGGCTTGCTACTTTTTGTCAGATTTAGAATAATTTTTATTTTTCAGTGCGTTTCAGGATGAAAATGTGTTCAGATATATATATATTCAAACATAAGGATGCATAAACATGTACATTTATACACACACAAACATATATATCACAGACATATACATTAAAAAAATATATTCAGATATCTTTTATGGCCTCACTAAGATAAAGATATCTAGGGTTGATATTGGCAAGTTTTTACAAACTATTTCACTTTATTACATCAATACTAAAACATCACTAAGCCAGCAGGAGAAGCAATGAGACTGAGTTGACAAATGCAAAAAAGAAAAAAGAAAAAGAAAAAAGAGGATAATTTACACTACACAAAACTGATTCCTAAATTACATGCATCAGCCTTAAAGAAGAGTTGGGCACTATGAAAACCTGCACCTAACTGATGTGCAACATCATAGTTTTTAAGGCCCAAATATATTATAATCACCTCAGCTCCCTCAGCAATCTGTTCCAGGGAAAGGAAAAGTTTCCATCAACAAATCCAGCTATCAGGGGATCTCAAACAGACATCTGGAGAGGGTGAAAACCCAGTTTTTAAGATGTCTGATAAATTTACAGGTACGACGTTAATCTCACTCAGAAGAATAAAGAGCCAGCGAACAGCAGATTTCCAGGTGGTTCTTTCCTGAGTCTCTAGCACTTCCAGCAATATTTCATGAACAAGCAGTCACAGGCCAGCTGGTAAAACCTCAGTCCACGTGCACACGGCTGTTCTGTGGGATTCTGCTTGCATCTGAAATGCCAGAGAGGAGTTCTAACAAGCATAATGCAGTGTTCAAAGGGATTTCACTCATTCTCCTTATCCCACATTCCTGAAGGTGCATCTACAACCTACAGGGGCAAGATGACCCAGGTCAACAAACAACTGGAGGAACCACACAGATACCCGGAATCAGGGGACTGGTCTGTGATGATTTGCCAAATAAAGCTGGCTGCAAGGAACCAAGGTTTTTAGTTTCAACAGCAACTCTCTGGTGTTTGAAACTGTGATTAACAGCTGTGCTTTAAGAAACCCGTTCTGTTAATCAGTGTGGTTTCTGAAGTGGCGTGTCTCCTCTTACACTCCCTGAGATAAAACCCGTGCAACAACTGGTTTTCATTCCCTACAGAACAGAGACAAGGAAAATGGATGGGTGACTAAGACTGATAAAAGCCTTTAGAAACTAAGCAGAGAATTGCATTGCATTAATCCAGGAGATGATTAAGCTATGTATATGAATACAGTATTTCAAACGACAATGAAGCCAGTACCCACAACTGAGTCATCTGAAAGGAACTGGAAATAGCTTCTGGCTTCTAGAATTCAAAATGCATAACTTGGAAAACTTCATGAATGGCATTATTTTTTTTCCTTACTAGCTTGTTCTGAAACTTGGCTGATAACAAATTCAACACTCACGTTGGGTAACAAACACACCACACATGACAGTGTCATATACTTTGCCAAACAGCTGCATTATAGAAGCTATTTAATTGCTAGGAATCACCCATGAAGGAGACACTAAAAACAGTCTCAGAGCAAGGCTAGGCTCTGCAAGCTACAAGGAGAAGTACCCAATAAAAATCCTTGGCTGGAGAAGTTTCAGACCCCAAATTCATTCCTGTTTGTTGGTCAGCAGCTTCCTTAGCACTTGACAGTTTCACTGCCACTTGTGTTAATAGCCTATGAGATCACCTGGGCAAAAGCAAGATTTCTGCTAGAACAGGAATCAAGCACTAAAAGTTCTAACTGGCACCATTCTTCAAGACTCCAGGAGCCTTCCAAGTGCTGCGAAAAAAGGCTGAGTGTGGAAAAAATGAGCACGTAAGGCTCTCCAGGAAAAACCCCCTGTAAAACTGTAAAAGAGCTTCCCAATTAATCATGATTCTTACCATTACCCTAAAGAGCATTTCTGTCTATGCTGCTCCCCAGTTACTTCTCACACGGAATACAGCCATACAGATATGGAAAAGAGAGGCTGTCATGTACAGCAAGAATACATGTTGACTAGTGACAGTCCTCAGAATACCCACTCATTTGTCTCAGCCCTCTGCAAATGACTTAAAAGGCCGACACCCCAGCCACAGAAAGGACAAAATTTTGTCTCTCCTGTAAACATTAAACACCCAGGTCACTTTCCTAATTCTCTTTTTGCTCAAAAAGGCTTTAGAACATTAACAAATTAAAAATAAACCCACTAAACATTTTAACTGGCAAGCATCAGACACTGCTAAACTTTGAAGAGAAAGTTATGGACAAAAATATGCTTAAATCAGCATGTCCTTCATTTTAGGCTGAATTACTAAACAACGTATCATTACAGAATTCTTCTGGTTAAAATTGGGAACAATCAATTTTTGCAAAAGAACACACCCCCTAATACTGCAGCTATGTTGCTCAGCAGATTCTAACAGATTGCCTTACCTGTGGTAAACTGAAATCTAAGACCTCTTCAAGATAATCTCACACTGTCTGGAAGCACAAAGCCAGAGCCCACGTGAGTACAAACATAAGTAGGTTTTTAAAAAGTAAAAGTATTTAATCTCCAACAATATAAAAAAATATTGCAAGATGGGAAGCCAAGCAGTGTGCTCTCATAAATGAAAGAGTCACAGAATATGTATGATTTGATATGCACAACCAAAAATGTATGCATCAAATATATGGGGCCATGTCAGGTAATGCTGACATGGGAATTCATGGGAATATAATTTTATGACCTTTAAAAAAACCCAACAAACCCACAAATAAGTATTTCTTATTTCATATTTATTATACTTATTTTAAAAAGTAAACATTTAACTATTTAGCCAATGTATATTTTTAAAAAGAAAGCATAATATATTACTACTTTTGTTGTTTTAAAGAAACCAACCCGTTGAAGCAGGCTCAGCTGTTAAATTGGCAGGCTATATAGCCATCAAGAAATACAGATACTTACACATTCTTTCAACCAAAATCTAACCAAAGGAAGTTTGTACCACATAAAGAGCATTAACACAGCAAATAACATGCCTGTATTATAAATACAAGGAGGAAACATTGAACTTCACTGAAAAATTTATCTTGGAACACAGTCTAAACACTGGACCAACCAAGCTATAATTGAAGTCATCTTGGCTCTCATGAACAATTCTGGCAGTTGTTCTATATCCACGCTGGGAGTCAGTAAGAATAAACAGTCGCTACTGCAGAGCACGACAGGCAGCTGGGAACTTACTGAGTCATTGCATAGTCACAAAATCTACTTTGAACCCCGAACCTCTGCCCCTTCAAATAGAAGAGCGGGTAATATGTTTTAGGATTCCTCCTTGTGTTGTTTTCAGTGTTTCATAGGAGATCACCGTATCTGTTTCTTTAAAAGGTCAGAACTTAATTAATCTGCTTGTAACTCCAAATCTCATGTAGCTGCATTGAAATATAATACAGTCTTTCCACCCAAATTCCACTATCAAATGTGGGAATTTCAAGCAACCTGGCACCTGCAGCAAAGGCTCTGCAGCTCAACCCCTTTGTCAGAGTTGAAATGTGACTTCTCCAGTCAAACTGAGCTAGCTGAGTGAAAAGGCAACTGTGACTCAGGCCAGTACAGGGGGTCTTCTACCATGTTTTGGTCCTGTTTTCCAGTGAGGACTAGAGCAGTGCTAGTAGAGAGACTGCTCTCTGCTGTTTTATGATTACCTTCATGGAAGCAGTACCTTTATTCTTCCACTAAAACAAGATCATACAATTAATCCTAAATATTAAAGACTGAAATATCTAGCAATGTTTCTTCCTAAATAATCTAAATTCCATTAAGTGCTTTGCTCTGACACTGAAAACATAAAAAGCACTAATCAGCATGACAGCATATGCACAGTGATGTCTTATTTCCTCTTTATTGCTTTTTCTGTCCTGGTTGATCAATATCCTAGAATTCAGTAGCCTGCTTAATTCAGAGTTGCAGGCTACCAGGAACAGAAAGCCTTTGTTCCAGCCTGACAGAGTACTCACACCTCTGCTCTTGCTGGAAAGTTACCATGGATCACCAAAAATATTTATCCAGAGCTGAAGAGGAATAATCAAGAAGCCACCCAAAAATCCATTGATTCAGAGCAATTCCAAGACAAGCTGGCCTGGTCGGTCTGTGCTGGCTCAGTCACAAATCAGGTTGTTCTCCTCCTGCACAACGTCCTATGGGAAAATTTAACTCTCACTCTGTGCCATTAAACAGTTTCTTTTCACAATTTTATCATCTGAAACTATGAGGATGGAATTTAGCAAATCTTTGTTACAAAGAACAGGCTAACAAAATGTGCTGTGTCAAAGTATTTTATTAGTAAATCTGATTTTTATGAGGATCTTGACTCACCACATAATCTAAAGGAGTGTATCTATTAAAAAGCAGCTTGTTTTGTAGATAACCCAGGTAGCAGCTGAAACACAAATAATTACAGATTGCTGAGATACCCTTATCTCAATACACATAACCAGTCTGAGATGCAATCTATAACCACACATCTACACATGCGTATGTAAGACACGTAGCATGATGTTAACAGTTTTAAAGACGTGTCTTACCAGTGCGGGACCTTGCAAGGCTGAAAAACTGTAGCCCTGAGCCTTGGACTGTGACTCTGGAAACAAACCACACCCCAGCTCAGACCTAAACATGAAAAGCCAACAAGGCAAATCAGCTGCACTTCCTGGATGACTTTATGGTGTAACTGCACCTGTTTATTTCTATGTAACAGTAACTGTAAAATAGATCAGGAGAAATACATCACAGGAACAAGTCACTATAGCAAGAATGTGACAAACAACTCACAAGTGCAGGCGCTCTGCACAGGACTGGGGCACTGGCAGTGATTGATACTAATGGCTCATCAGTGCCACTTAACGACTGCTGACTCGAACGCACTTGTGTGCCCACACACGATGATTTATCTCGCTCAGACCCCGATCCGAGCA
>NW_010317763.1:0-1393 GCF_000700745.2 Antrostomus carolinensis
CATTGGCCTTCTTGGCCATGAGGGCATGTTGGTGGCTCATGGTCAACCTCTTGTCCACCAGCACTCCCAGGTCGTTTTCCTGGAGCCACGCTCCAACTGGTCAGCCCCCAGCCTGCACTGGTACATGGGGTTGTTCTTCCCCAGATGCAGCACTTGACACTTGTCCTTACTGAATTTCATTCGGTCTCTCTCCACCCAGCTCTCTCAGCCTGTCCTCACAGCAGAGCTGCTCCAGCCCTCGCATCATCCTGGTGGCCTCCTCTGGACTTGTTCCAGCTGCTCCAGGTCTCTCTGGTGTTGGGGGCTCATGAGTTCCCCTTGGTGACCAATCTGATAGGTTTTTACGATGACATAACCTGATGGATCAGTAGATAACTGAAGGTGCTGCTGGTCCAGCTACTGGTAAATATCTTCTTTAAACTCTTGTTGATATAGTGTCCCAGACTGGTTTGGGTGGGAAGGGACCTAAAAAAAAACCCCCTGCCAGCAGCAGGGACACCTTCCACTAGACCAGGTTGCTCAAAGCCTCATCCAACCTGGCCTTCAACACTTCCAGGGAGGAGCAGCCACAGCTTCTCTGCCCAACCTGGGACACTGGCTCACCACCCTCACAGTGAAGAACTTCTTCCCATCATCCAGAGCCCCCTCTGTGCCTCTTCCCAGGAGCTGGGAGTTGGCAGGGTTCTTGCTCAAGGTGGTTTTCTCTGGCAGATGAGATGTACCTGCAGCAAAGTGAAGAATCCAAACAAGTCTCTCAGCCCCCGGGGTGGCCTTGGGAGAGACCAGTGAGTTGGGGAAGCAATCACTCTGTCACTCCAGGTGTGTGGTGTGACATCCCTGTGGTGTTTCCCACCCTGTTGAAGTACAGAGTTCCTATTTCTCAGGCTCTCTCTTTGCTTTCCAGTGTTGCAGTGTCACTAACGGCTGGAATAGGTGATAAACCTGACAGATCTGAAGCTCCTGGGCAATATTGTAGCAATAGGCTTCTGGTGGTGTTGTTCTTCAATCTTTTCCCTGCTAATTAGCTTGACAACACTATGGTTCATCATCTCACTCACTGCAGACATGAAGAGGTTGGGTGGAAACATCTGGTGGTTTAATACTTGGTCTCCTCCAAGAGCAGGGAGGCTGAGGAGCTGTCACAGTCACACGGGGCCGTGCAGCTCTGGTGTTCGTGGTGTGAAAATAGTTTTGTGGGTTCTTAAAACTTGTTTTGAACCAAAAATAAATCCCTGCTGTGACCCCTCATCATCTCCGTGGCCTCCACTGGACCTTGATGCTGAAGGGCTCGTAAATTAAAGCTTTTTATGAAACTTAGGTATTGGAGTGTAAGTTGATAGTAGTGGAAATATCCTGTATTGTGTGTGCTGGTGTCACTGGGAGCACTGGGCTG
>NW_010317764.1:0-203 GCF_000700745.2 Antrostomus carolinensis
CTAAAAAACACCAAAAAGGGGCATATTGGGCTTTGGATGATGTTTTTTTTTTGCTGTGTGATTTCTCAGCCTGAGGGGTTTGGTCCCAGCTGGAAAGGGTCTGCAGGCACATGGAAGTTGGGGTGTGGGTGGGTGATGCTCTGGGTGGGGAAGCTCAGTTGGGGTGCTGGTAGGAGATGCTCTGGGTGGGGGAGCTCAGTTGG
>NW_010317764.1:352-569 GCF_000700745.2 Antrostomus carolinensis
CTGCCAGCCCCTCAGCCAGCACCCGCATCACCCAACGGAGCTCCCCATCACCTTGGACTGGTAAAACCACTGTGGATCAGGCTGGGAGGGAGATTCAGTGTCTTTTGTCACAGCAGCTGATGTGATGGGGAGGAGCAGGGCTGTCCTCGCCTGGGCGGATGTAGGACCGAAGCAGGCAGGGTCTGTTGGCTGGCTCAGCATCCACGGCCAGGCTGGC
>NW_010317765.1:0-507 GCF_000700745.2 Antrostomus carolinensis
CAGGACATGAGGACAAGGATGGCCACCATAGCCTGGGGACACACGGGTCCACCAGAGCATGAGGACATTGATGGTCACCATAGCCTGGGGACACATGCCACCACCCCATAGCCTGGTGGCACACACCCAGCTGTGCCCCACCCATGGGTGGGGGTACCCCACGACCACACCGACCCCACCCCACCCACCCGAGGGGGAGGAGCCTGTTTGGGTGGGGCCGTACCTGGCAGAGCTGGGGCCGGTCCCCCCAGGACCTGCAGACGAGGGTGCAGGTGCGCAGGGCCCCCCGGCGGCCGCGGGGCTGGGCTGCCTGGGGGGCGAGGGACAGGGCAGGCACGGCCGCCGCCCGGGGACAGGGGTCCCTGCCCGACCCCCCCCACTCCACGGTCTGGGACCCCCCTGTGTCACACCGCGGTGGCCTTGGCCAACCCCAACCCCAGGGGACTGCAGGGTCCAGGATGGCCAGTGTCACCCCCAGCCCCATGGAGCTGTGGGGAGTTGAAGGTG
>NW_010317766.1:0-2016 GCF_000700745.2 Antrostomus carolinensis
GGGGTGTCCCTGGGGAGCAGCCAGGCCATTGTCCCCAGTGGTACCTCCCTCCACAGGACAGGTCTCAGTCCAGCGTCACCCTGCCCAGGCGTCCCGCCCGGAAATCTCGCAGGAATTTGTAGGCAGCAGCTGGGTAGTTGAGCATTGTCACGTTGACGTTCCCTGTAGAGAGGGGCGGTGGGCGCAGAAGGAGGTATCAGCAGAGCCTGGAGCTGTCTCCAGGATGCCCCTGCACCCCAGGTAGCAGAGACCCCCCTTGAGCACTCACCCGTGCCTGTCAGCACCTTCACCTTCTGCGTCCTGCCCTGGGCGAGGGCCACGCACCTCAGCACAGGCTTGATGTTGTCACAGGCCTCAGCCAGCCCGTAGCGCTGCACGTACCTGCCGAAGAGGTGGCTCGCACCCTGCCAGCACTGCTTCTCCCCCCGGTTGCCCGGGGATGGCTTCTCCACCACCCACGTGGGACCACAGGCAGCAGACACAGCCCGGGGCCCTCTCCAGTTCCCCTGCCAGCTCACCCAAACTGCTCCTGCTTGTTCAGGGCATACAGGAGGTAGTCAGCCATGATGTCCTCCCCCACCAGGTGGTCACGGATGGCTCCTGGAAAAGAGGGTCAAGCCCCAGCTCCCCCCAGCCCTGGTCACCCGTCCTGCCATCCATGTGCCACCCATGGGCACCCCAACAGCGTGTGCCAGCCCTGTGAGCTGCATGCTCCTGCCCCAGCCTCAGGCCCAGACAGGGCTCAAAGCCACCACGTTGGGCGTCCCCCCCACCACAGCCTCCGCCTCACCGCACAGCGCCAGCTTCATGCCCGTCTCCACATCCCACAGCTTTGGGGGCAGCACACCAGGTGTGTCCACCAGGTACATCAGGGGCTTCTCGCAGACCTGGGATGGGAAAGGCAGGGTAGTCTGGACACAGGGCTCTGTCATTAGCACCGTGGACGCTGACCCAGCTAGCGAGTGAGGTGTTTGAGCTCTTTTGTTAAGGTCTCGCTGGAAAGGGGACCCGAGCAAAACCTTGAGGTGCCTCAAGATTTTCCAGAGCTCCTGTGAGAGGATGCAGAGAGGCAGAGGCCAGCACCCACCCAGCCAGCTGTGCCGCAGGGACAGTACCTGGATTCTGGTCAGCACCGCCTTGGTGATGCCTGGCTCGCCACCAACCGCGGTGGCTTTCCCTTTGGGGAAAGGAGACAGAATCAGAGAAGCAAGTGACGCTCTGCCCTGCCGCCTGCTCCATGGCTCATCCCCACGAGAAATACCCTTTTTGAGGTGCAGCCTCCGCAGGGAGTTGATAAGCGATGACTTGCCCACATTGGGCACACCAATCACCAGGATGTTGTACTCGTTGCTCTGGAAGCAAGGAGGACATGTGCAGGGAGCGGCCAGTTATCAACCACCCGCCCCAGGAGTGACGGGCAGCCGCGAGAGCGAAACAGCCCAGCCTTGGCCTGCGCTTCTGGCACACGTGCGAGCAGCCCTGGAGAGGGGAGGTGACCTGCTGATGGCCACCCCGACTCCCTGCGCAGCCACCTGCAGTCTCGCTGCCTTGTCTCACCTCGGCCCTGTGGTAGCGTGGGCTGTTGCTCACCAGCTTGGCAACCAGGGGAACAATCTGCACACAAACATGGAGAAGGGCTGGAAACGCAGCTCTGTGCCCAGGCTGGCACCAGCCTCTCAAGAGGACACTGTGCCAGCACGATGCGCAAAATGGGGGCCAAGCAGCAGACAGGGCGCCTTGGGTAAGCTGGAAATGAAGATCACTCCTGACCAGCCAGTGTCACCTCCTCACAGTGGGGCACTGAGGCCTCTCTGTGTGGCTGGGAGATGGGTGCACAGCCCTCAGCAAGGAGCAGGGCTGGGCACAGGACAGGGCAGGATAGGGCTGGTGGCCCATTACCTTCTTAATGTTGCCATCGTGCTGGCAGTCAGCGAAGACAACGTTTGAGCATCCCTGCTGCTTCAGGTGCTCCAAGACTGTCTGAAGGGGACAAGCATGCTGGTACGGTGACCCGTG
>NW_010317767.1:0-226 GCF_000700745.2 Antrostomus carolinensis
GGGGGCAGTGGGGGAACAGGGGGTACAGGACGTAGTTGGCGAAGGTCAGAGCGATGACGGCCTGGTTGGTGGGGTAGATAACCAGCACCGCGATCCACAGCCGCAGGAACCTGCCCCAGACACCCCGAAAATGGCATCAGGGACCCCAAAATACACAAAAACACCCCAAAAACACCCCAAAACAGCCCAAAATTACCCAAATTCACCCCAAAAATGGCACCAGGGA
>NW_010317768.1:0-12883 GCF_000700745.2 Antrostomus carolinensis
CAGAGAGCAAGGTGACAGGGCACCCCAGCAGTGGGGCTGGCATCCCGGGGGTGGTTGGGGGGATTCAGCCCGGCTTTAAGCTCCCACCTGGGATGCTGCATGTGGATAAATCCAGGCACGTGGGTCAGCAGCCAGCACTGCACAGAGGTGGCATGTCACCTGTCACTGCCTGTGTGCCTGGGGACATCCCAGAGCATGGGATGTGATGGGGATCTTCTGTCTCTCCAGGAAGCGGGTGCCCCATTGAGGCCCCACATGGAGAGGAAGCGACATCCTGGGCTAGAAAATGCCACATCAGGGCTTGTAAACAGGATTTCAGAGTCAGCACTTTCCCCCTGGAGCTGAGGCCACGTCGGTAACTCCTGAGCATCAGGCTCGTCCTTGTGCGTCACCCGACTTCTCTACAAAGCCCGGCCCACCCCGAGGAGCTGGCATCACCGTTTACACCCTGGTGTAACTGGGCACAGAGCATGGCTGGTGCTGGGAGGATCAGACCACTCTGAACCTCTCATTGTCCCACAGAACCTGTAGGAGAACATTTACAGGAAGGGCAGCCAGCAGACCCAGAGCCAGTTGGCCATGCTTGGTCCAACATGGCCATGAGAGTTCTCCTGAGGCATTGGTGGTCTCCAGCCATGGAGCTGCATCTCCTCGGGGTCAACATGGGTGGTTGGGGCTGGTGTTAGGGTTTCTGGGCTAGTAAATCAGAGCAGGTCCCACTTGCCCATGGTGTAGGTGGGATGGGAAACAGGACTGTGCTCTTCACCTCCTGTGGGGGAAGCCTGAGGGCAGGAGACTGGTGGTGGGATCTCACTTTTGACACTTGGGGCTGTCCCTGCTGATGGATCTGGAAAAGGATTGGAACTCTCCAAGTCTCAGGTGTGGAATTTGACCCCAAATGTGCAAGAAAAGGTCACTGAAGAGGCAGGTCATCCCAAACAACCTCCTCAAGGGGATCAGCCCTGGATGGTGGGTGGGACCTGCCTTCTGGGAAAGGGTCCAACACCATTTTGGTGAGGAGGAAGAGCCCAGACACAAGGAGCAGCAGCCTTAGGGGCACCAACACCCAACGCTTCCTGCAGAGCCCCCGGGACTCAGTTTTGGGACAATGGATGTGAGCAATGCTGGTTCCTGGCTCTGGGGACAGGTGCTGCCTCTGTTTTGGTTCAGGGATGTGGCTGTGATGGAGACTCAGGTGACAATCATTTGCAAAGATGTTAACTCTTAATTAATTAATTATCAGGGCCAGCAACAGCTGAAGGCTATTTGTCTCCCTGGGCCCTATGAAAGGAGATGGACAGGACTGCTTGGGTTTTGGCTGCTGAGGAGGATGTGCTCTTTGCTGTGGCTTGGAAATGCTCCCGAGATCCTGCTGTTCCATGGGATTGTTCCCCTTGGCAGCCTGGGATACCCCAAGAGCAGAAGGTGGGTTGTTCCTCTGTCTATGAGGTGTCCTCCCTCCAGCTGGCTGTGGCTTCCCTGCATGTGACCTGGAGAGGATTGAGCCATGCAGGTCTACCTGGATCAGTATCCAGCTGGAAGCAGTTCTTATGTGTTTCATGGCTGTGGTATGCTGGTCCCTGGGCTCTACCCTGGGACCATACCATGGTCACTGACCTATCTGGAGATAACTCTGAGACTTGCTGGCTGCCATCATTGAAGTGAATCCAGGTCCTGCTTTAAGCTGTGTGAGCAAGGTTTTCTGCTGAATGTTGCTCTGGGAACGTCTGATGGAGGCTTCTGGGGTGAGAAGCTGCTGTGGCATCTGTCCTCCAATCTTCCTCCTTGGTGTTGGGCTGCATATGTGGGTTATGGGCAAGGTGAGGTCCCTGTAACAACATTATCTGCGTAGAGTGGTGCCACAGCATGTATGGGAGTGGGGATTCCTCTGCCATCTCTTGTGGGTCCTTAGGAGTCATCCCTGGAGAGCTGGGGCAGGAAAGAAGGTAGAGAGGGTCACATCATTGCTTTGACTTGCACAGGAGATAAAGCAGAAGGATTCCTTTAACTGGAAGCTCTAA
The DNA here is from genome assembly GCF_000700745.2 of Antrostomus carolinensis. Classification (NCBI taxonomy): domain Eukaryota; kingdom Metazoa; phylum Chordata; class Aves; order Caprimulgiformes; family Caprimulgidae; genus Antrostomus; species Antrostomus carolinensis. Next base: position 2,022 of record NW_010317768.1, read on the forward strand.
AGAAGTTGGTCAGGGAGGTGTGGAGTTTGGGTGTGGGAGCTATTTGTTGAAGACTCCTTGCCCTGAGCAGGGCAGCAGAAGAGACCACCCATGGGCAAAGGAGTTCTACATCTCCCAAAGGACTTGTTTTAGGGGAACTGTGAGTTTGGTCATATCCAGACACAGCCTGGTGCTTGAACAGATTCTGAGAAGCTCCCCCTCAACAACAGCATCTGTTATTTTTCTAGGATTTATAAAGAAAAAAAAGCCAACCAAGAAGCTTTGCGCCGTGTGCGTAGGTGAGGGGACCGAGCTGTCACCACCGTGACTCACTCGGGAGGTCTGCGATTTCCGAGAACAAAAATGATGTAGGGAGAAATTGTGAATGGTTGTTTGTGGAGGGGGTGGCTGAACTCTCCACCAGAGAAGCAGTTGAATTTTGGTTCCTCCTTAGGGCTGGCTTGTTAACAAAGAAGTTATTAATAACCAATTAAACCAGAGCTCATGTCATGCCTTCCTCTGAAAGCGTGGCAAGAGTGTCCGTGGTTCCTCCTTTGGCACAGCACCTACCTTGCTGCTTTGGCTGGAGGAACATGGGGAGATGATTTGGGCAGGTGCCTCGTCACCACAAGGTGGCTGTGGGGGGACATGCCTGGGTGATGCTTCCCAGGCAGGGACATGGGGGACCGCCAGTGCAGAAGTGACTTGGCTGTGGTGCGTTTGGCTGGTTTTAGCTGAGCTCATGGCATGGAGAGGAGTGGGTGTGCAGGACAGGAGCCCTGTGGCAGGTTTTTGGTCAGTGCCAGGGCAGATGGTGTGAGTCAGCCATGGGGACAGCCTGGGGTGGAAGGCTGGTGGCCGGAGGGAGGAGGTTTGCTCGCCTGATGCTTCCTTGGGCTGAGGATGTGCGTGTTGCCGCATCCCCGGCCGGGCTGGCGATGTGCCGGGCAGCGGGGAGGAGGCAGGCGAGCTGCTGGAGCAGGGCCCACCGGGATAATTCATGGAGCACCGGATACGCTGTAAAACCCCAGAGAATCCGGGCACTGTGCTCCTCCTGAAACCGCCTATTCAGGGGAGAGATGGGGAAGACAAGAGGGAGGAAGCGGAGGGAAGATGGAGCACTGAAGCCTTCTGTGTCTGGCCAGCGACGGATGCAGGTGCAGCTGTGGATGCTCCGGCTGCTCCACACCACCCTTTCCTGCAGGGAAGGAGATGTGCTCAGGAGTACCTCCAGACTTCCACTCTGATTTATTTCTGCTGCTGCTGCAGTGTCCAGCACAGCCTTTTTTTTTTCCTATAGAACTAGGCCTTGAGGTGGCAGGTCTGTGTGGATCCTCTAAAGTCTGATATAAGGTTGAGCTGTTCCTCATGACTAGGACTTCTCTCTCCTCTCCCCAGCTGCCCATCTTCAGAAAATGTTTAGGAATGAAGTAGCTGTGAAAACTCTGCCCAGCCTGTCATCAGCTTGGTCTGAAATGAGCAAAGAGCTTCAAAGGTTATGGGAGGGAATCCACAAGTGTGGCCTCGCCTGTCCCTACCCACCCAGTCCTACTGCATCTGCTTCCCTTTAGAAAACTGAGCTGACAAAGCTGCTGCCACTGCTTTGGTGGCACAGCACTCTCGTGACATTTCCCTGAGTGGTGCTTTTGCCTGTGCCAGGAAAGAGGCAAGAGTGAGCAAAGATTATTTTTTTTGGGGGGGAGGTCACAATAAAACTGATGGATTCATCCCCAGGGCTGTGTTGGATTGTGATTTCTGACACATCAGCTGTGGAAATCCAGAGTAATTTCACTAAAGCCTTTCCAGATATCCGCCTGTGTAAATGAGATCAGGATCTGGCCTGTTTTAAAGAACAACTGCCCAGGGGACAGCTCCAAGATGCACACTCTTGCTTTCTGGCTCTCCTAGCAAACACTACACGCAGCACTCCTACAAGGCAATTCTTCATTTTAAATGGGAAACCGAGGCACTGCTTTCTTTAGAAACATTCCTGCAGTGCTGGAAACGACAGCATTTGTTTCGATGGAAGAGTTCATGAGATCCCCAGGAAACTGGGGACCTGGGCCACCTCCCTGTGAAGCTGGTGACAAAGGAACAGCGTGACTGGGCTCACCCTGCAGCGTGGCTCTGGCAGGGCTCGTGGGCTGAGTGCTGTGAGGCACTAACATCAGCACAGGTAATAAAAACCTTCCCTGTGTAGGTGTGTGTATGGCACAGAGCTGGGGAAGGGGCTGGAGCACAAGTGTGCTGAGTTCCCTTGTGGCTGAGGGAACTGGGGTTGTTGAGGCTGGAGAAAAGGAGGCTGAGGGGAGACCTTCTGGCTCTGTCCAAGTCCCTGCAAGGAGGGTGGAGAGAGGTGGGGGTGGGTCTGTTCAACCAAGGAACAAGTGACAGGACAAGAGGAAATGGCCTCAAGTTGCACCAGGGGAGGTTCAGATTGGATATCAAGAAAAATTTCTGCACTGAAAGTGTTCTCAGGCATTGGAAGGGCTGCCTGGGGAAGTGGTTGAGTCCCCATCCCTGGAGGGATTTAAAAGACAGGTAGATGGGGTGCTCAGAGATCTGGTTTAGCAGTGGACAGGTACAGTTGGACTCAATCCCAAAGGTCTTTTCCAACCAACCAATTCTATGATTCTATATAGATACACCTGCAATATCTAGCAAAGTACACAGCAAAATACTCTGTCTGGGGTTACATAAAGTGCTCCTTTCAGCAAGCATCTGAAATGCAGGTTTGTTGTCTTTATTCTTCCTTCCCTCTCTTAGGCTGAAAGAGGAACTGGGTCTGGGTTTTGCTGAGGACCTGTGCCTGGCTGACAGGCTTGGTCATTACAGGTTTTGCAGGTCCAAGTGCCTTGCCTGCTTGTGGAGCTGATGATTAGGTGGCAGCAGGATCTAACAGTGTGTTATGTCCACGTGTCATCTTGTCATATTAATGTGACATGAATGGTCTCCTGCTGTGCTGGAGAAGTATCTGGGAGGGGGTTCCTGAGTGCATCATGCTGAATGGCCATGTTGGTCCTCCCAGGCTACAGGGACTGGGATTTCAGCCTCTCTGGACTTGCCTGGGTTGGAGACACCACAGGGCACCTGATTCCTTGCAAGGGCTCAGGTGAGCAATTAGGGCAAGAGTTTGATCTTGGACAAGCTCCAGCTCCAAGTGGATCAGGTAGAGCAGAGGGCAGTGTGCATGAGAGCGGGGCTGGCTGCTGCTGTGGAGGAAGAGGAGGCACTTTGAGATGGCTGGAGGAGCTTGGGGAACCTGCAGAGCAGCAGGGACAGCCAGGATGGAGAGTACTGAGCACAAAGGGCTGAAGCCACTTCTGTGAGACCCCCAAAACCAGCTTGGGATAAGGCTACAGCCCATCTCCAGCCTGGGCACCTGTGTTTTCACCTTCTGGAGACCAGGGGATCAACTCAAGGTCTGCAGCCCAAGCTGATATCTGCTGGGATATCTTCCTCATCAAGGATCAGCAGTGCAGGCTCCAATGGTTTGCAGCTGAACTGTTTTTGGCTCCCTGGGGAAGAGACATTTACTGGTTCAGTTAATCATTTTACCATATGTTTAAATCTACCTGTGTAGGATGGACTCTGAGCACCCCTGGGTACTGAAGGCTTAAAAAGCATGTCGCCTGCCTATGAGGTGTAGTAGAGGCTTTAGCCTTGAGGGTGTAAAACATGCTGGTTAATGGAGAGTCTGGGGAAAGGCATCCTGGGATGGAGCTTTTGGGAGAAACCTGTGAGAGCCCATTCAAGAGAGCTGAGAAAGGGCACATCAGGGCTGTACTTGGCCTCTGCTTTCAAAGCTGACATCATGCAGGTTTGGAGCACAGAGCTGGGAGCCAGAGTGTGGGAAGATAACAGCAACCTGCTTAAAACCAAAGGGGTCCAGTCCAGAATCCCAACACCAGTAGCAGTCAACAGCAAATGCTGGAAGATGAGTATTAGAAATGGGTAAGCAGACACATACTTCCTTGTTATGTTCTCCTAGGACCCAGCAGTGTGGGGTTTGGACACTTCCTGAACCAGAGCTGTGTCTGTTAGATGTATATTGAAATGACAGCTTCTCCAGTTTCCTGACTCCCCCCACGCTCTGATCTGGATGTCTTGCCCTGCCCAGAGGGAAGACACTGGAGCCTCCTGTTTCTCATGATAACCATGTGCAAGCTGGAAAAGCTGATGCAGATCCACTTCTTGCAACATGCCTGTGATGAAGGATTGGAAGTGGAATAACAGAAGGCAAGATGCACAGAACGTTTGTGTGGAAGCATCTGTCAGTTTTCTTCTGAGGGTCCAATTCGTGGCTTCAGCAGAGGAAATCATCTGCACAGCACAGCCCTTCCACTTCCAAGTGCTGAAGATCCTGCTGAGTGTAAAACACTTCTAAGCCTAGCTGTGCAGGTTTCACAAACTGTTTTTCTAGCCCACTGGTGACTGATGTGGGATTTCCAATACGTTGGGCAGTTTGGGTTTATCTGGCTCTCACCTTTACAGACTGGGTTACTCAGTTTATGCATCACACCAAAGGCCACTTTCAATATTGCTAAAATCTATGGTGGCTGCAGCATGGCTTGTACCCCCTGCTCTGAGTGACACTTCTTGAGGGACAGAGGTAACCTACTGTCTGTAGCAACTTGCTTTGCAGTTATTTTTGATTGAGGCTGAGGCTGTTGTGGTTTGTGCCCCAGAAGAAACCAGGCTGTGCACAGCCAGTTCCCAGCAGCGCTGGTGTTTGACTTTTACCTTCTCTGATCATAGAAGTGTTTGATTTCTAAAGATCAGAAGGGAATGGGCTCCTTTGACTTCCACTAATGTTCACAAGGTCAGGGAGCAATCTTGTATTTCTCCATCTCATTCAGTCCATAACAACATGGAAGCTCGTAGGAGTATCAATTACAGCCAATTATAACCTGCTTGACTAGCCAAGATGCTCAAATGGCTACTGAAACCTGCTGTTGAAGATGGACCAAGGAACCCTTCTGGTTTTGAGGTGCTCACAGAGCAGGACTGCTTTGTGGAGCAGCTTGGCTGGATAGAATTGAACATGTTCCTGAGATATTCTTGCCTGCAGTGCTGTGCAGTTTGTTTGCTTTATGGTGTCCTGATGGCTTGTCATCAATCTCTTCCAGCCCAGCTGGTGAATTTTTTTAATCTGCTTGTTGATTACACAGGGTACAGCTCTGCACTGTTGTTTTTTTTGCATTATAAAAACACCTGGGAAGCCCTGTTGATGATGAGATGCTCCTCGTGATGGGGCAGCAGTGACAAGTTTGGAGTTATGACTGTGAATGCAGATATGAAAGTTGTAACTGAATTTGTAAGCCTGGGAATGGAGGAAGTCACTTGCAAAAGTGGGAAAGGGAAACTTAGAAATTGGGCCAAGTAATTAAGCAACTGGCTGGGTGCTGTGCAAACACAAACCAAACCCTCAGTTTTCATCTGTCAAGGGGAAAAACTACCAGCTTTTCAGCTGTGATAATCAGTGATGGGCATCCAGCTGTAATCCAGGGACATGGCAGCACTGTGTCACCAATTCCCTGGTTTAAAAGAGCTCTAAATGTCTGTGGCTCCCAGTACTTGGTCTGCTTCAGGGGTTGACTGTGATGGAGAGCAAGGCTATGACATTTTTGAGCTAAAAATGGGTGTAGCCATACATTGCAGCTATACAGTTTAATTCCCAGGGTTGTAAACAGATGTGATTTTACAGACAGCCTGTGCTGCCAGGCACTGACTTACTGTCGGGTGCTCTGGGAGCAGAGTGTGCATGTAGGAAGCTCCTGTTGACCAGATGATGCCCCAAGTCTCCATGTTTCTGAGCACCACACTGGTGTGATAATGATGATTTCAGCCTTGGTACCTCTGATTCATCCCAGGTAAGTGGTAGATGAATCACTGCACTTACCTCCTGTGGGCAGGGTGGTGTTTTTCTCATGGGCCCTGGATTTTTGTGCTTAAACGTGAAATTCTTTGAGTGTACCATGTCCTCTGACAGTAATGACCACTGGTTGGCTGTTTGGTTGGAGGTACACTTCACTTTTCCCCTCCCTCTTTTAGTGTACAAAGTCTTTTTTCCAGCCAGATAGGACCAGCCTAAATCACTGTCCCAGCCCACCAGGAGAGGAGACACAATTTCCAGATGATGCTACAGAGCCAGGAGCACAGCACCTCTTGCTCTCCTGATACTTTCCTCATTGTGAGCAGTTTCCCTCAAGGTGAGAAACAGCTGGGAGGACTGAAGATAATCCCTGTCCACGTGAGATCCTTGTGCAACAACACAAGTCATCCTGCAGTTTGGCTGTTATTACAAAGCCTCAATTGGTCTGAGGATGGGCCTGGGGCAAAAGGGAGGGCCTGACTCTTTGGGTGACATTCTTTGGGTGGCTAAAGGAATGATGCAGAGGAACTCTGATGGGTGACGTTGTCCTGCCTTCCTGGCAGGAAGTCCTCTCATCGCAGCAAGGAGGAAGTCAAGAGGGACAGTACAAACTGTAGCAACAGCAAGGGAATCCTTGTCCTCCAGCATGGGCTTACAGGCTCTGCCTTGGAGACTTGCTCTAAGGAACCTGATGGTAACACTAAGTGAGCCCATCTTCACTACAAATACCCTGGGCCTGAGATTGACACTCAAAACTATGCAGATGGTCCCAATAGGCGAGTGCTCCCGGCCTGCTAACAAGCAGCAAAGCCAGGCTCTTCAGGTCAAATGTGCTGATTGTATCTTATTAAACAAGAAAAATACCTCCTCATCAGTCACTGGGGCCTTGCAGTGGTCCTGTCCCCTCTTTTCTGCTGATGTGAGTGCTCATCTGACCTCCTGATGAGCTGGTTTGGGGAGCTAAACTGGCTGAGAAGTAACCTTTCCCCCAAAAAGTGATTAGTCTTCACCACAGATGGTATAAGCTGGTGTTGGTGGTAGGGAGGGAATGGGAATGGGTGGTGGAGGAAGGGCAGGAACCACAACACCCTGACTTAGGTCAATTAAAACTGTTGTGGAATTTCACCCTGAGGCTTCAGTGGGATTTAATGTAAGCAATGAAGTAGCCTTGGCTTCTGGATGTGGCATGGGGAGAAACTGCACCTCCAGAGCTGTAAGGAGAAAGGAATGAGGGAAGGTGCCCACAGATGAGAATGACTCTAACTTCTGAAGAAACACAACACTTGGTAATTATTAGAACTAAGCACATTTCAAACGTTGCTGCCTCTTGCACCGTCAGTGCATATTCATTTTGAGGAAAGCTGAATGTGCTGGGGTTGCATTCTCTCTCCTCTTTTCATGAATCTGCTAACGTGTTCAGAAAAGGTCTGTTTTGAAAGCCCATATGAGAAGTGTATTAATTTTGAACTTGTCAAAATGAGCATTTGCATTGGAAACAGGTCTACAAGTTTGTCTGCATCACAAATGAAACTAAACCCCCCCTGTGCTGGCTGTAAGCATGCTCTACTCTGAATAAACTTGGGTTCATTCCAGCTGAACTTGGGCACAGGCTTACTGGGCTGTACTTCCCCCTCCATTCATCACCTTTCTGATTTTATTCCTTGTAACTACACTTATTTAATGATGTTTGAAGTAATCGGGCTAAATATAATAGAAACTAAACTTTTATTTGGGTTCTCCTTGACTTGTAGACAAATTCTGTACGTGTGGTAGGGCTGCAGACCCTGTGGATCCATGTGGCTAATCAAAGCAGGCTAGAGTGTAACTCAGGCTTTGCATATTCTAATGAAATATTCATGAATCCAGAAGGGAATAACCTGGGGTGAACATCATTTTATGTGAATCTGAATATATTCTTTATGACTGTCAGCAACACGCAGACAGCTCTGAAAATTCAGAAGAGGGCCTGTGCTTGTTGAGAACGTGTCTCGCTGCTTTGGCTCTAAGGACAATAATCATTGTATTTGCCCAGATTCTCATTTAATTAGCAGATTTTCAAAATTGGGCACTAAAGGATTTAAGTCCTTATTTACCCCATGTGGAAGCATGTAGCTTCACAGGGAGGCTGAGGAAATGCCAGCTCCTGCTAAAATCGGTGTGAGTGGAGGGTGCCCAACCTCCTGAGACACGAGGCAGGTTCTTACTTGGCTACTTAATCAGACTTAAGTGCTGAACATGAAACACACCTTCATTAGATGATGTTAGTCTCTATTTTTGAATTGATTCCTCTGAAGACCTATAGGTTAGGAGTGGGAAGGAAAATCAGTAATGGAGCAAAAATGACTGTGATTTAGAGATCGGATTGCATATAGCTAGAGCCATGGATCAGGGTAATGAGATTCAGTCTTGTTTGGTTACAAGCACTGGAGACAGAAGCAGAAAATGTGATCCACCAAGCCAGCTCTCAGGAAATGAGAAACAATAGAGTGAGGAAATCAAATTTCAAACTGCAGGGTTATATTTATCAAGTTTTCTTTCGAATTTTTGCAGAGCTTTTTGGTGTTCTCTGTGCAGCTTGCTTTTCTGTATTTTTTTTTCGGTCAGCCGACATATGGCTGGAGGATTAAATCACTGTAAAGCACTGTTGTTTGTGACCTATTTGTTAATGCGGGGCTGGGGTCAGCGAGAAGAGACACATGTACTCGTCATTGTTCAGTGCTTTTTTCAAGTGCTGTTCCTGTTGTCGCTCACACCGTGGCCCAGACATTTGGAACAAACTCATTAGCTAATTAGTGGTGTGCTCAACCCCACGTGGTAGTAGTCGCTGTGTGGGTGATATTCACATTATGGCTGTGGAACAGGCACTCCTGTGGCTTCCTGGCAGTAGCTCTTCCCTAGGTTTGTTGGGAGGGCAGCATGGCCGGGTAGAGCTGGAAGAGGCTGTGCCTGCCTTGTCTTTGCTGGGAAAGTCTCTTGCACATCAGACGTGGAGCTGCAGCGTTGCTCGTTATCCTCCTGCTCCTTCCCATGCACCAACCCCTCTACTCCCACTCACTGGATTCGCTGCCGTCATCTGCTTTCTCCGTGTAGACTATTCTGCTGCTGGTGCAGCTACCAGGGAGGTGCCAGGGCTATCGGCTTCTGCTGCTGAACTCATTTTGCAAATAATGGCCTTGAACTCTGGCTCTGCCAACACAGCTGAGATGTTGTGGGCTGGGAGTGATTTGATAGAATGGCCCAGGTCAACATCCAAGGTGTGGTACAGGCTGATTGAAAGAGGGATGGGGTAGTGCTGGGATGGAAAGCTTTCTACACCTGGGTTTAAAATCACAGGACAAATAGCAGCGACCTCCTGTTGCTGATATGAAACAAGGGACATAGATCATAGAATCATAGAATCCCAGACTGCTTTGGGTTGGAAGGGACCTTAAAGCTCATCCAGTCCCACCCCCCCTGCCAGCAGCAGGGACACCTTCCACTAGACCAGGTTGCTCAAAGCCTCATCCAGCCTGGCCACAAACACTTCCAGGGAGGGGGCATCTACAACTTCCTTGGGCAACCTGTTCCAGTGTCTGACCACACTCACAGTGAAGAACTTCTTCCTAATATCCAATCTAAACCTCCCCTCTTTCAGCTTAAACCCATTTCCCCTTGTTTTGTCATTAGTTGCCCTTATGAAAAGTCCCTCCCCAGCTTTCTTGTAGCCCCTTCAGGTACTGGGAGGCCACTATAAGATCTCCCTGGAGCCTTCTCTTCTCCAGGCTGAACAGTCCCAACTCTTTCAGCCTGTCCTCACAGGAGAGGTGCTCCAGCCCTTGGAAGTCCCCTCTCACTGGGGATGTCCTCAGGGGACCACCAGAAGGGACTGCCCCTTTGCAGGCTGGGCAAATCTCAGCCGTATCAATCATGTACTTGACCAGTGTGTCAGGAACACTGTGATTTAAGGCATTAACTTAAAAAAAAGAGTGTAATTTTACTCGGCTGGCTTGTTTTGCTTGTATTAAGTGGCTTGTCTGGTTGATAGAAAACACAGTTTTGTTGATCCAGGCGTGCCAGCTGCAGGAGCTCTGTGCTGGGTTCGCTGATTCGTACACTTACGCCGCAGACACAGACACCTGGGATGGAGCTGGGAATGGAGAGGAAGCCGCCTCCTGCTTCGCAGAGTTGTCTGCCCAGACCTGGAAGGAAGGCCTGCAGGAGAAGAAGGCAGCAGGAACAATTTTCTTCTTCCTATTTTATTTTAACCAAGAGCTTTCTTCTTGTTCTTTTGAGCTGTCAGCACCTAATCATTAGGATTAATGAACACGCACTGAAACATTAGGTTTCCATCATTGCTGTTTTCTTCTAAAGAAGAAAAGAGGGAAGTATTCTTTCAGCTCCTGCTGATAGTGTCAGATGCGTGCCGATCCTTTATTTTTTTCACCCAGAATTTAATTCTGCCTAGCTCAAGGTTAACAGCTAAGCCAGCAGCACAGCTAGCTGCAGAAGACTTGGCTTCCCAGCTACCAGATGGTATTCAAAGCATTTGAACTCGCAGCATTTCTAAACGAGTCGCTTTTAATGCAGCTTTACTCGGTGTTTCACTGCAGTTCCCGTTCTTCTGTATTTAAACCTCGATCTGTCTCCTATTGAGGTCAGTGGGAATTTTGCTACTGACTCCACAGGAGAAAGGGTTGGGCTGTAGGTTTGCAGCGCTCGGCTTGACCTTCCTTTCACTTGAAAAGCAACACTTTATAAGCTGGATTTTGCTCTGAGTTTACTTTGTTTTGTTATGCTTTAGTAAGGCAAGATTCCTCGGGAATTTGGGTTTTAAATGACCAGTAGCACTACCCAGAGCCAGCTGTAATGTGAGCAGAGTCCTGTGAGCCAGCTTCTCCCCTGACTCACGCCAACCCTGACCGTCTCCTGAACAGCGATGTCCCGTTTCCTTGAATTGTCTCATGGTTTTTCGGTGGGAACAAATATAGAAGGCCAACTACCGTGTCCTGGGCTGCATCCAGAGCAGCGT
>NW_010317769.1:0-277 GCF_000700745.2 Antrostomus carolinensis
ATTGGGTTTTATTTTTCCGAGAGAAAACCCCGGAGCCGCTGCGGGGGCTTCCCACGGGGATGGGGCTTTCCACGGGGATGGGTCTCCCCATCCTTCACCCCCCCCCTAAAACTCACCACGCACCCACGCACACCCTCCCTTCCCCTCCCAACATACACACCCCCCCTTTTTTTACCCCATTCTGCTGTTTCTGGCCCATCCTCAGGGTCAGGGATAGGGTCAGAGATGGGGTTTGGTCCCCTGATGTGCTGTGTCCTCCCCACGCAGGTGACAACGT
>NW_010317769.1:364-660 GCF_000700745.2 Antrostomus carolinensis
CGCGACACCCACTGCGCCCACGTCCTCCTCTGCATGTTCGGGAAGTGCCAGCAGCCCGTGCTCGATGGGCAGGAGGGTGAGTGGGGGGTCTGGAGTGGGGGGGACACAAGGGACAGACCCCCCCCAAACATCAGCACTGGGAGGTGGGAGACACAATGATGATGATGGGTCAGGGGGTGACCTCCGGCGTCAACCTTAATGGTGCAAAGCTGGTGGCACCCATCACCCTGAGCATCCCTGGAGGGGACAGGGTGGGGGGTCCCCTCTCCTCTAACCCCACTTTCCACCCCGTCAGG